>NW_020897694.1:24464748-24574077 GCF_003984885.1 Neopelma chrysocephalum | reverse complement strand
TTCTTTTCTTTTCTTTTCTTTTCTTTTCTTTTCTTTTCTTTTCTTTTTTCTTTTTTCTTTTTTCTTTTCTTTTTTCCCCTTCCCCTTTCCCCCTTCCCTCCTCCTTCACCTTCCCTCCCCTCCCACAAACCTGGGCAGGTGGGCTACCATGGGCAAAACCATGTTTTTCATCCACTTTTCCAAACCCATCACCATTCTTCTCACATCCTCCCAGACACATCCTATCAGTCACCTGCAACTCTTTGTGGTGCTCATGATGGTCTTCAGACTGCCCTTAAACTGCCTGAATAGCTCACTTCATCAGGCAACATCAGGATTCTTTGAGAAATGTCTCCTTTATCAGGTGATGATTATAAAAATTATAAAATGAATAGGAAACAGAAATGGCTAGGTTTCCCAGAGGACCAAATTGAGCATGACTGACCCAACTGCCTCCCATCAGCCCCTCAAGTGATACCCTGAAATGTTTTCCTTTCTGGTAGATCTGTGCTTGGCACACTCATTCCCCTTTTGGATCCAAAATTCCCTTGTAGTAATTCCCAGATGTCTCCTCATGTCCTCACCTGAAGAAAGGCTTGCGCCCACATTCTCCAGTGGGTGGAGGATTTATGCCTGTGCTCAAAATGAGGTAGAGATGTTATTTACATTGGCACTTGCTGTTTTCAGCACCACTGATTTCTGCCCAGGAGGCTTCATTCATACATAGAGTACATGCGATGCAGAGCAGGCATACAGGTGTGTGGAATGAATTCCACTACGTGTGCCATTCTACTTCTGAAGATAAAAACCACATTAAGTTAATGAGGAATGTCATCAAGTCCTAGCAAATGATAAAGCTCATAGATCAGTGGCTATAAGGCTGTGGTGTTGACTAGCAGGCTGTTGTTTTTTCCATGTCTACCAGTTTTGAACTGCTATTACAGAATTTGGAAACCCTTGATTTTGAAAGTTTAGCTGATCCAGAGATTAGGAAGCACTAGTACAGCATCTGTACCCATTATCTCATGATTTAAATGTCCTCTGTTTTACATTAGCTAATGATTTAAGTGCCATTACATATCTTTGTATGACATCCAATATGAAATAATCAACTAACTTAGTGTAACATTGGTCCCATCAATCAAAATCGCTGTTCCTCACACAGCATTGTTAATAAGAAAACCAACAGACTCGAGTATGGCATTAAAATTAAGCGGGTGAAAGGTGACATTTCATTATTCAATTTTTTTGTCTTGGATTCCCATTTCATTTCAACAAAGAGTCTAGAAGGGACATTTGCTCAGAAAATGTTTTATAACTCCTGAACAATCTGTCCTATTATTGGTGTTTAAGCTGATTTGCTGATAACATAGCAACATTCAATGGAGAAAAAAAGTCATCATATCTTTTAAAAATATGATGCTGGAGTTTCTCTGAGAGAGGATCCTGGTAGGTCTTTGTATCCTTATGTTCCCTACGATGAGACGAGTGTCAGCTCAGGAAGTCATAGTTTTAGTGGTGATAAATAAGGATATTGTTCCTTATGGTTTTGCCTGTCTGATTTGCAGGTGAGGGTGAAAATGTGCGGATATGAAGATAAAACATTGTCACATGCAGGACCACAGAGCTGCTCTCAGGCCTTTCAGTGGAGTCCTCATTAAAAGATAACATACCAGTAAATTAAAAGCAAACCCAGTATTTTTGCATACTGTCATAACAGGAGTCTGAACAAGAGGGAAGTGAGAAGCATGGCAGGGACTTGGACCATTTAGTCACCTTCTTCTCTAGTGGCTGAAACCTCCAGACGGACACAAAAATCTGCTGCTGATGTAGGAAGTGACAGGGCAATAAGGAGAGGCCTTTGGAGGGGGAAGGAAAGAGGAGAAGAGACGAAGGAAGGCCACAGTTACCCATGGAGCAGTTAGGCAAGAAGGGGCCAGTGTTTGTTTTGTGGAGTTATGTTTTGTGAAGTTAATAATAAAGGTAAACCCCAGGAAAGGTGTGAAGTTGGAAAGCAAGCCTGTCTGCACCTCTTCTGTTCAAAGCAGAGCAGGGACTCCAGCTGCTTGGAGAGCCACCTTTCTTTGAAGCCATTTTGACATGAAAATTTCAGCCCTTTATACAGGCAATTAAAGCTTTTCTAATTCTCTTTTAATTTGGGAGTGCTCAGAAAGCTCTCAGCACTTTTGCAGGTAGCTGGCAAGCTCTTTGCCATTTTTTAATACTGTCTTTTCTTTTGCTGAGAGACCATGACTGAATTATTGTAATATATACGGAAGAGGGACATTAATTAATTCCAAGGAAAAAAAGATTTTTAACCTATTCTTATAATTATAATCTAAAGTACATAAACCTGCAGCTGGGACGGAGTTCTTTTAGGACTGTTTCAGATCATCATGAAGTCTTTTTCAATCAGGCACAAGCCCCGCTCAATGCTGTGAAAAAAGCCAAAGTCTCTGCTTTACCGCCTTGTCCCAATACCGTACTACAGCACAGCCAGCTGTAGTGGAAAGGCTTGAGATTGCTGGTTTTCTCCTCCCTGAAGATTTATATAGTATTAAATAGGCAAAAAATGCATCCTTCTGCTTGTGAGTATGAAGGACATTATAATAGGTTCAGACTTTTTTTGTGGAGGAGTCAAAATGTGGCACTGAATTCTGAAAAGTGTTTAATTAACAGCTTGGTTTTGCCAGACTTTTCTAGTGAAGAACTAACTTAGCTTATGGACTATAACTCCAAAAAAGAACTATTGATATGTTAATTGTATATGATTACGAATGGTTATTTATGGCATTGGATCTCTCTGCTAAACCAATTATGCTCTATTTGTGAGATTTGCATTATACTGCATCTATGGCATTTAATTAAACTTCTATTTCTCTTCTTTCTTTTTGTTTTCTTTTCCAGCCTTAAATGTATGATAAACCATACTAAGTCACTCAGTGGTTAAAGCTGAAATCATCTATTCATTCGATTGCCCTCATGCAGATCCTATTCTGTTCTGCCCAGAAAATCTTATTTGTGTCCCCTTAAACACTAACTAGCCAACTCACCAGCAAAAGCTCAATGAATTTTTATAATTATATTTTATGTACTTCTAGAACTAGATGGAGCAGTCATCCAAACTCTACTGGTGAAAACCATCTTCTTTATTTTAATGTATGTTTAAATATATTTATACAAACATAAAGGAGATATTTAAAAACAGTGTAATGGCACAGCGAGCTATACTCTGAGTGTTTCTTTTGGTCTCCTTCTGCCAGCTAATAAACAGCAAGTAAAGTCAACTGCATAACCAATGCTCTAATTCAGAACATATCAAAAGGTTTGCGTGGGCGAGGTAAATTGGGCTGATAGTGAGTCAGGAGCTGGCTGGATCCCTCATTTGTTCATTCAGAGAATTTTTAATGTAGAACTAATTTTCAAGTAGTCGAATTTCTGCAAAGAAAATGAAATCCTTAAGGGGGCAATTTAGCTGGAATCCTCTGAAACACAGTTCAACGTGTATTGCCTTTTCACAGCTGTTTTGTGTGGAAAAGGATCTTAGGTTTTCATTCCCTCGACACCTGCTTTCTCTTTCTTTTCTGTAAGTTATTACAGTGCACCTATTGAACGAGCTGATAGAGGTTAGTGGAGAAGGGGGTTAAATCATGGTATGGGATATACTTCTTTGTTACTCCTACTCAAAGTGTCAGTGCCAAAAATGTTGGTTTGGGGCTTCTGGCAGTTGAAGTGTTCAAAAATGTAGTAAAAGGAACTATACTCATCCTCCCTGCCTCCTCTTGTGTGTACTGCTTGCTGTACTATTTCTGGGGCAGAGTGTTGGGAAACCAAGAGTTCAGAAGTCGATCTTCCAGTCCACATATATATACACAGATGTGTACATAAATATATATATAATTCCACTATTCCTGCCCAGGCAGTGGCAAACAGCATAGAGCCAGTTCTTCAATTTCAGAATATAATATCTTCTTCCTGGCCACAATGCTATTCATCACAGCCTTTTGCCAAATATCAGGCCTAAGTGGCCTGGAGGTCTTTCTGTGGACACTATTTCAGATTCAGTCTCCCAAAGAATATTTTGAAACACGACAGTCCTGAAATATTTTCAGTCTTACTCAGAAAAACTCTCACTAACAAAATTCAACTCTTGGACCTTTGTTCTCTAAGAGCCCAAGTTGCTTCTGTCTCAGTTGAAGTCTCAACAGAGTTTTAACATCTTGCTCGCTTTTTAAGTGTACCATTTAAAAGGTTAAAAACACAAAGCAGGGACAATTTGAAGCTTTTTTCTGTGTGTAATCATAAGGATCAGAGAACATAGTTGGAATAATTGTATCAGAAGGGAATCTTTTTAATTAAGTTCTTTCTACTCTTACACATTAGCAAATAAAGTAGGACCACTGCAAAAGCAATGATTTAGCCTGGCTGTTGGGACAAGTACAGAAGTGTTTATCATCATGACATTACCAAAGCAGCCATTGCTAGAAACTAGCCTGAAATAGCTGAAGAAAAAAAATGTAGCTCTTATTTCAATTGGGACAATTTGCAAATACCCAAATCTATTGTTTGAAGGGGTTATTTTATGACACAGAACCTATAGCTACTGCACCCCAAAAGTTCTTTTTTATTATTAGCTGGAGCACAGACAAATCATGAAAAGACAATTGTACACTTTCTTGTGTTGCTTTATGGGATTTAAGTGCCTACAAAAAAGGATTCCTTATGCTTTAATTTCTCTTTATTTTTTTGACTGTAAAGACCCATGGGGTAAATGCCAGTCCCACAATCCTGCAGTTATATGGTTACTGTCAGCCTGCTCAAATGATGCTTCCTGTTCATTAGGCGTCCTTTCATCTGACAACAATGTACTGGCTTTGCTGCAATTCTTAGTCAACGCCCATCTCTTCAATAGCCTGTGAATAGTATTAAATAGTGTTTATGCTAGCTATTGTTGCCTTTTGTGTGGTTTGTCTAATTCACAGAGAAAAGTCTGCTTTTGTGGTCTAAGGCTGGCTACGTCATGGCACGCCATGTGCCTTCTGATGGGATCCATTCCTGCTGAGTGATAACATTACAGGCCTGAACTCCTTTGCAATACAATCCAGCATTCTTAACACAGTCAATACACTCACAGGCAATCTAGTTTACTCTTTATATTAAGAGGTTTAGAGAGACAAAGCTCATCTAAATACCTGCTCGTGAAACAAATAAGATGAATTCAACCAATTCAAGAATTATTTCCCAGCTCCCCCACAACTACAAAATGAGCACCAGAAATCAAAAATAAAAATAAAAAAAATACTGAAGCTGTTTAGGGAATGCCCAAATATCCCAGGTAGAGTCATTCTGCAAACACATACAGCATATTTTAGCAAATAAGGTGTCATTACTGTTCCTAGTTATTGTTCAAGATGAGGCGTAATACTAGAGTCAAAGCAGCTGCTTTTCTTTGCTTAAACTACTCACAAAAGGGAAAGGATATTGTACAAATGATTACATTATCCTGTAGCTCAGGAGCCTTTGCACGGCAGGTATGTTGTTGTGCCTTGAAAGGGCTTTTGATGTAAGCAAATGACTAGAAGCTCAATGTGTAAGTGATCCTTAGCTGTCTGTGCCTTTTGGAGCATATAGGTTACTCTTGTCTAACCGTATTCTCCCTGTTCTAGGTATCTAAAATACCTAAAATCTAGGTATATAAGTTCCCCTCTCTCCATCCAACCTTGTCACTGCACAGCTAAAGCCGATTTCCAGCTTTGCCTTGGGAAGCGTACAAATACATACAAATGCAACTGGAAAGTGATGCTTACACTGCTAAATAGTGCCATTGGTTTGTCCCAGGAGTTGTTATCCTCTGTGCGTCATGCTTTGAACAAGATCAAGAGTAGCTTCTAAAAAATATGGCAATGAGAAGAATGCAGACAAATAGTAATTACCCTGTAGCTGCTCAAGTTATAATACTGTCCATGGCCAGAAGCAAGCAGGGATGCAAGGGATGGGGTGGGGCTGGGAGTAGGTGGAGGCTGAGCTTTGTTCTCTGTGCATCATAGGAGAGCATTGCAGATTGTGCTCCTGATCAGCATAACAAGGGAGGTCCATGATACCTGCACTTCTGTGAGGTATTGTGGGCCAGATCCACAAAGGCATTTAGGACTGTAAAGCTCCTGGCACACAAGGGGCGCTGGAGTGAACACAATAAACAGCCTGAAGGTAGATTTCTCTACCTGAAGTGGCCACTCTTCCAAGTCAAATGGAAGATACTACTTACTTCATCCTTGTATTGTCCTCTGACATTTGTCTGTTGAAGTACACCCTATAAGCACTTTTTTCTTGCTACTACTAGTAGAGAGTGGGATACTCAGCACAAAAATGGACACTGTAGGCATGTATCTAAAGTTTGGAAAGGTGTAACCTATCCACATTTACTTCAGTGTTTTTGCAGATCTCGAGCTCCAAGTTCTGCTATCCTCAGACTAAAAGGTGCTTTTTCCAGACAGATAGCATGGAAAAGGCATGAAGTCCTTATTAATTCTCTTTCTTTTTCTTTTTCTTTTTTTTTTTTTTTGTTAAAGCTTGAGTGCCTCCAAGCTACACAGAAGGCAGTCATTCTTTCCATTTTAGAGTGAAAAATGAATACAAAAATCTGTCTGTCATAACAACATGAAAGCATTTCCTGAATTACAACCCTGACTTCTGAATGAGTGTGTTCACCTGAAATGAGTCAGTGCAAGTGGAAAGTGCATTGCCAAGAAACAAGGAGAAACCTGGCAGTCCAGAGCAGTTGCTAGATAAGAGCTTTTCCCCTGTATTCAAATCACCTTCCTATGGAAACAAGTTGAACAAATGCTCACCCAGAGCCAGTAAATGAAACAGTCTATGTCCTGCACAAACCTGTTACCTTATTTTGCTCCTGAAAATGAATGAGGTGGGCTTTGACTAATGCTTTGAGCAGCGGGCATTGGAAATGAACTAGGGTTGTCAGGAAAGCTCATTGATTTTACAGGACCCATGCAAGTTGTACATTATAGTTTGGAGGAAGAGCACTCCCTTTTCAAAAGATAATTTTTCAATGTACTTCCCAGGTTTGTGCTTTTGTGCAAGCAATAATGGTTTCATAAATGTTTTATGTGATCAGCATTTAGCAATACCTGGGAAGTTGGCAATTCTGACTAGATTTTACAGATACTGACCTTTTTTTGCCATTAATACTTTTTTTCCCTTTCTGTTTATGTTCCCAGATTGATTTCCAATAGTTAAAATTTAAACAATAACAGCAACTTCAGTTTTCAAATCTGCAAATGGGACAGACAATGTATGCAACCTCCTCATTGATTGACTCTTCTGTTTTTATAGATTCACCCTCTTGAAAGAATCATTAAACACCAGAGAAAATGATTTGTTGCCATTGATTACATGACATACTGCTCTGACATACACAGTTTTTATATCTAAGTTATTAATTATGTTGTTAATGTAATTTGCAGACCACAAGATAAATCATTCAGCTTCTGACTGGATATTACTGGATATGTTGCATATATAAAAACATCTTTGGGTGTGAAGGGAACTGTTACCAAGAATAATAGATTAGAAGGCTTCTAGTTTGCCTTATAAATCATTATGAGCTAAGGAAAACTTCTTCTGCCTGTTTATTTGATTATCTTGGAAAAGCTGAGTTTCTCAACCTCTCTGTTGTTTATGTGCAACAGCAATATGCGTAATCACTTCATTTCAATACAGAGGAAACACTTGCATTTGTTCTGTTCATGCTGTATCCTCATTCTCTCAAGAATTTCACAGTTTAAGGTTGTGAGAAAAATCTCTTTTATCAATTTTTAAAACGTCAAAAAAAAACACTTGCAGGACAAGGAAACTTACAGAAAAGAATCCTTTATTTGCAGCGCTGGGTGCAGTCCCAAGCCACCCGCCTGGAAAAGCACACCCCCCCCAAAAGCCCGCTCCTTTTTGTATTTTTCAGCTACCCAACCTCTTGAATATTCAGCAGGTAACAAGTATTTTACCTTAAAGGGTAATTTTCAAATCAGCGGGTGGGTGTCACCCTCCCGCCCGATTGGTTCCGCTTGATTGATCCCACCTGATTGGTCCCACCTGATTGGATCATGACGTACCCCCCTGTACAGCTTGATTGATTGATGACGTACCCCCCTGTACATGTACAGGGGGCTCCTTTTTGCACACAAAGACATGTGGCCGGTGTAACTTTTCCATCTATATATTGTATCCTACCTCGGCCGCAATATTCTCTCGGTGTACAGCCCTGACGGAGCCTTTCACCTTACAATCTTCGCGAGGCGCCTGGATATTTCTAAAATTAAATGGGAGGTAAGGAGAAAATCCCAACACCAACACCCCCTGTTTCCCACTTACATAAATTTACTTATAATAAAACCAGATTATTTTATTTCTCATAAGGTTAACAAGCTATGGGACGTAAAAAGTCAAACTTAATTTGTGTCTTCCCAAAGGTTTCACTAAACAATTTTTTTCCTTCTTCTGGTGGTGGATATTGTGTGCTAGCTCCATTCTCTGTAACTTTCTTTTCCCAGCAACAATTGCCAAGAAATAATTATGACAACCAGTGTCATGAATGGACGCCATGGTAGTCTGCTGCCACTAGTGACAGACTCACGCGCTTCAAGGTGAAGGTGTCTGCATTTATGTCAACAAATCGGTTTTAGAAGTTCCTCCTGCTTTGTATTTCATTTGAACAGGTCTAGCTCTGTCCTTAATTTCAGAAGGATTTAGCAGTAACTATTCAGCAGTTACCCTGGGAGCACACTGCAGATTATGCATGCTTGCCTGACATTTGACAGATGCCCTTAAAAGACTCAGTTTACTTTTCACAGGGGCCAGGGGGTTGAGGAGGGTGGAGGGCTAGAAACATTTTTGAAGTGAGTGATGTATGTTTAAATGTCAAGGTGGTCTTACTGAATCACTAAGCACAACCCTTGTACATTGAAACAGAGACTAACTGGGAAATGTCCTTTTTAGCTAGAGCTAAGAATTCACATTTTTTAATATTCTTGATCCCAGAGATGACATAGTGCTTCATTTGGAGGAGAAGCTGAATGCTGAAGACTAAATTTTGTTGCCAGTATATGCTAAGACTCCTTTTAAAGTCTCACCACATGCTAATAGTGAATAAAACGTTTTTTAACAGGTACTGCTGCAAATGTGAAACTCAAGGAGGCAAATTTTCTCCCCTCCCTGCTCAGCTCCGTTCATGTGGAGTTTGACATTGAGTGATGGCACAGTAATGATGAGCAAAGCCACAACTGGAGCTGGGATATGGTATGAGCATAAGGAGGAGAAATATTCATCTTTAACAGCTTTCTTGATTTAAGAAATGTTCATCGTCTTGATAACACTTCATGATACAAAGGTCTTCAATACTGTAGTCAAAATTTTTAAGAGCATTAGTGCCACGGTCATTTCCAAATTGAAACAGCAAGGCAGCCTCAAAGACAGGAGGTGCTCCTGATTTTGGATCTGGGCGTACATCCTGGTGGAGTCCTGTCCACAGAAAGAGCCATATACACCCTAACTTCTTCCCCTTCCTTTTCCCTGGGGCCCATGAAAAGGAAAGTCATAAACTACATACAAGTCTAAGTTCAAATGTGTCTTCAAATCCCCAGTGCAGATGACTGGTAAACCAAGTCAGGAGCATGCTTTTAATGTTTCAGCAGGAAAAATATGAAGACCCTAAAAGTTAGTAAGTTGTATTTGTAAACGGGTCACTTAAATATAGCAATTATTGAGTCTAGAAATCCCTTTTAAAACCAACAGAAGTATTCCCGGTGTCAATGAGGACGCAAGTTTAAACCCCTCTAGCAGACATTATGTCTGTTTTTAATGAATTATTTTGAGGTATTGTGTAAGCATTTCATGCTCACATGAAACAAGCAACAGTTTAGTTGCTACGGCAGTCAGAGTAAGGAATGGTGCAGGCAGCTCTGGTTCAAGGTTCAGTGCTCAACAGTCCTTATCAATATCAGACTTGATTTGTTCAGAGTAGATATTGCCAATTATGTCATGGTATCTGAGGTAGATAGATATCTCCTTGGGAGAAAAAAAATGGCCAACATAATTTTGACTTATCATCTAAATTGAATTTGAACTCAACTCTCTAGAGAAACACAACCACTGCATTAAACAGCTGAGGGAATTAATGCTCTCATTGATCCTACTCATCATTACAGTTGTGTGCATTCCCGTCTGCATCTGATTTCTCCGTCCTAGGGAGTCAAACCATGTCTCTGAATGGGCAGAGTGTGCTGATCTTTCCAACTGTGCAAAACGTTGCCAGCCCCGCTGGGTTCCTCTGGGTTCGTAGTGATGTGAATAAGTGGAAGCAGAGGTTGGATGATGGATGAGATGCGGAGGCAATTTCCCCTTATTTGCTTCAGTGTCTCCTTTTAAATGCAAGTAAAAAGTGGAAAATGAAAACAACAGTGTCAGTTAACATTGATGAACAAGTTTAAAATGTAAGTTTATGTTATAAAAGACATATCAGCACATTTGTGTTTCACTATACATTTGTATGACACAAAGTTTCTAAGAAGAGTGTCTATAATACGTAAATAGTTCCTGTCTATCAGATGATAACTGAATGTTTAACAGGGGCCACAGCTATACTATAGTACACACTACAATCAAGTATTCAATGGTTGCATCTCGACTTCCCCTCTTGGACACTATGGAATAAAGGCCCTTAATTGCTATATGTTGCATCTACTCACAAAAGAATTTTACTTTTTTTTCTGGAGAGTTTTGTTCAAGACCATTTGGACACAGAGGATGAAACATGGAACACTTCAGGGACATCACATTTTTATTCTCAATGCTTTGAAATTTTAGAAGGTTTTATAAAAGGTCTTTATTCTGACCAATCACATATACAGATATGTAAAAGATTTAGCTGCTAAAGACTACTTTTTTCTGTTTTGTTTAGTTCTCCTTATACAGAACAGCAGATTTTTTTTAAGAGGATTAATCAAAGCAGACATTGATTAAAATGTATGAAAAAAAGTTTCAGAAAACTAAAAGCAACCTTTTACTATATCAGTTTATTCACACAAATTGACTTTGTGACTGATAAGGAGGGCAGGAGGTAGATAAGAAGGGAGGAAGGAACAGCAGCATAGGAGTGATGACAAAAGGTGCTGGAAGGGTCTTACATTATCAGCACAACGTAGGAAGGTAGTGGAGGACAGCATGCAGATATCCTTTCCTGTGTGCAGGTTGTGTGAGGGCTGATGGATGTGAGGAATGAAGCTAAGAAAACATCATACTGACAAGCTGTGCAAAGGAGAGGTGGGTCATCAAAAAAGCCCAGGTGACTGAGGAAGAGAGACCATATCATGGAATCATAGAATGGTTTGTGTTGGAAGGGACCTTTAAAGGTCATCTAGTACAGCTTCTTTGTCGTGGGCAGGAACACCTTCCACTAGACCAGGCTGATCAAAGTTCCATCCAGTCCTCTGGATGGCCCTCCTCTGGACTCACTCCAACGGATCTATGTCCTCCTTATGTTGGGACAATTTCTCTTTACTCCTCACAGGCTACTCGTCTTTCCTTCCATCCTCTGTAGGCATCTTTTTTGTGTTTGAGTTTGTCCAGGAGCTCCTTGTTCATCCATGCAGGCCTTCTGATGTTTTTGACCAGCTTGCTTTTTGTTGGGATACATTGCTCCTGAGCTTTGAGGAGATGATCCTTGAACATTAACCATCTTTCTTGGGCCGCTCTTCCCTCCAGGGCTTTATCCCATGATCACAGAATATCACAGAATCACAGATTATGCCAAGTTGGAAGGGACTCACAAGGACCATGGAGTCCAACTCCTGGCCCTGCTCAGGGCCATTCCCAAAAGTCACACCATGTCCCTGAGAGTATTGATACTCCATGCAGAACCTGTAAGAGGACAAAGTCTGCTCTCCTGAAAGTCCAGGGTAGTGACCTTGCTGTGTGACCTCCATGCTGCCCTAAGCAGTGACCACTTTATGGTCCTTGCAGCCCAGGCTTCCCCTCACGTTCCCCACCAGCCCCTCCTTGTTAGTGAGAACAAGCTCTAGCATAGCACCTCTCCTCATTGGCTTCTCTGTCACTGGAAGACAGAAATTAACATAAATGCATCTCAGTAACCTCCTGGATTGCTTGTACCGTGCTGAGTTGTCCCTCCAAAAGATGGCAGGGTAATTAAGTCCCCCATGAGGACATGGGATTGTGAAGATAATGCCACTTCTATTTGTCTGTAGAGGGTCTCATTGGTTCAGTCTTCCTGGTCAGGCAGCCTGTAGCAGACCCCCCCCACTATAATGTCACCTCTCTCTGTCCTTTGTTTAATCCTGACCCATAAGCTCTCCACTGGTTCCTCACCCATCCCCAGGCAGATCTCCATGCACTCCAGCTGGTCACTGATATAGAGAGCAACACCACCTCCTCAACTCCCCTGGCTGTCCTTCCTGAAGAGCCTGCATCTACCCACTCCAATGCTCTGGTCATAGTAGCCATCCCACCATGTCTCTGCCAATAAGATCCTAGCCCTGCATGTATCCGCACATCTCTAACTCCTCTTGTTTATTCTCCATGTTATGTGCATTTGCATAGAGGCATTTCAGCTGGGTCCTGATGTAGCTGATCTACTGTTGGAGTGGCTGGAATTTCTTTGTGCTGCTCTTCAGGTGCTCTCCCGCTGACCTGCGATCACTCTCTGGACTCTGGGCATCTACTACTGGCTCTGACATCAAACAGGTAAGAGTGCAATGTATCGAGGTTCTCCTCCCCCAGCAAATTTAGTTTAAAGCCCTCTTCACCAATTTGGCAAGCCTATGACTGAAGTGGATCTTCCCCTTCTCTGACAGGTGGACCCCACGAGCCCCCCGTATCATTTAAGACTAATATTGTTTAAGTCCATCTTAAAACTAGTTAAATTCTTAATTACTGTTCTTTCTCCATATTATGTGATTACAAATCTTCATTCTGAAGCTGCAAAACTTTCTTTAAACATTCAGGGAAAATCTATTCACAAGCTATTTTCTAATCCACCTTGAATTATAGCTAAGAAATTATATTAGCCTCCAAACCTCCGATAGACTTCTCTTCCCTCACTGTGCACTTCTCACCAAGGAAGTGGCAAGGCAAACACAGTGTTGTCTGTTAATAAAATGCACATAGATAAAATACATAAAATATCATAAGATTATAAAAGCACAAATTCTATTCAGTCTTCTGTTCCAGTTGCCTTCCTGTCAGTTATTAATTTGACCTTTGCAAATATTCTTTGCAGTATGTCACATGGTTATAAAGCAAAAAAGCCTTCAGAACTGCACTCAAATCTCCAAAAATGTTAAAATAGCCTTATAGTGTAAAGTCAAACATACAACTTCTGGTAATGCAATTTAAAGTCTATTGGTCTCTGTAGGCTTAGAGAGTAGAATTTTGCCAAGCATGGAGTGCAGCTGGAGCAGGACACAGCTTACATGACCTGTAGGTTCCCCAGCTCTAGGGACACCTTCTATCTTCTTGCTACTCATTGCCACATTTTCCTTCATTCCTGATTTATAACCTCAAGCTTATCTGTGGTAACATTTTTAAATTTTAGGCAAGTCAAAAAAAGAGATAGGTGATATATTCCTCAGCATGGGAAAAGTAAGGATCTGCTGCAGAGGGACCAGAGGAGGGTCACAAAGATGATTAGAGAGCTTGACCACCTCTGCTATGAAAACAGGCTGAGGGAGACGGTGTTGTTCAGCCTGGAGAAGAGAAGGTTCTAGGGAGACCTTACAGCAGCCTTCCAGTACCTAAAGGGGGCCTACATGAAAGATGGGAATAAACTTTTTAACTGGGTCTGTTGTGATAGGACAAGGGGTAATGGTTTTAAACTAAAACAGGGTCAATTCAGATTAGATATAAAGGAGATTTTTACAATAAGGGTGGTGAAACACTGGAAAGGGTTGCCCAAAGAGGTGGTAGATGCACTATACCTGGCAACATTCAAGGTCAGGTAGGGTGGGGTTCTGAATAATCTGATCTGGTTGATGTCCTTGCTCATTGCAGGAGTGTTGGACCAGATAACCTTTAAAAGTCCCTTCCAGCCCAAACTGCTCTATGATTTTTAAGAACTGTGTAGCTTATGGTTTCTAGACTTTCCTATCCACAAAACAGACCATTAATATTTTAGCTAGAGAGTAACTTGCAGAAGTAAGATTGCTCTTCTTTATCACCCATATATGCAGAAAGAGTAAAAAAACTCCAGCTGCTAGTAGCTTATGCCATCCATCTGCTAGGCCATGGAGGAGCCTTGCAAACACCATCTGTGGGTGCTATTTGTGACTGTGCAGGTGGGTTCAGCCCAGAGGACAAGAGGCAAAACTGATATTCATTTGGCATGCCTGTGCTGAAAAGCAGTGATACGGAGAGGGTGGTTCTTCCATGCGTCAAAACAGAGACAAAAATGTAGTTTCCATTCCTTGTAATCTGATGTCAGCTAGTACACGAACACCACCACCATCTTAATGCAGTTTACCATTTGCTGCTTCTCAAGCAAACCACCATAAATGACATGGGACATAGCCTGCAACAGGGACAAGGTAGGGTGTTCCTGGGAAAACGCACACAAAAGGAAACTGCTTAACAAGCAGATTGTTAAACCTGGTGAATCAATTCCATTCCAGCACCTGCCCTCGGATAGCCCTTTAGAGCAAAAGAAAAGGCTCCACTAGCGTAGGAGGCGTGTTTTAGGGATGCTGGACGGAGCATCCTGGGAGATGTAGTCCCGAATGTACTCCCTCGCACATGGGCAGTGAGGTATCCCATGGTGGTTGGTCAAGGGAGTTCCTTTGAAGTGCATGTAAAAGGTGGTGTTTGCTTCCAGTAAACGGGTTTGGCTGCTGAACCTCCAAGTGGAGGTGTCTGTATGGGTTTATTTATTATATTAATAAAGCCATACACCAAGTCTCCAAGATCCACACAGTGAGTGCAAAAGGTAGCTTCGCTTACTACCTTGCAAATCGGTCCTGGGGTCCTCTTTTTACATTTTTTCCTAAATCCAAGAACCCGGGGTATAAAGCTGTAGGCAGGCCTCTGCAGGCACTGATGTGCCTCTCCTGATCTGCCCGGAGGTGTTCTGCATAGATGCTGTTACCAGCATCCCTCTTTGCCAGCCCATTTGCCCATTCATCTTCCTTTAAAAAGTGTTGCAGAGCAGCTAACAGCTCCGTGAGGAACTGTTGTCATTGCTAATGTTTACAGATTAGAAAATGTTAGTTCCGTGTAAATTATACTTAATTACTGTCGTAGGATAATAATTATTTTTCATTAATAGAATGCCTTAAATACTATATATCTCATTATGTTACACAGTACAAAGCCAGTGAAACCGTTTCATTAATTCATTAATGATTAGTTGGAAAAGCAATGTGACAGATTATTATACATGCTACAAAGTACTATTAGTACACTCATATACACAGCTTAATTTAGAACTTTAATATTAGAGTTTTAGTTCTTCAACCATGGAAATTTAGTAGAAAATTACTATGAAGATAAATTTTCATTTGATATTTTTTCTTCAACCACGCTTTCTACCACATACTCCTCTTTTTTACAATTCACACAGTAAGAAAAAAATTTAATATGTCTTTAACGTGGAGGATTACTTTTTTTTCTCTAAAGCTAGGTCTCATTTAGTTAATGGATGTCCAGTTAGACAAAATGTCAAAATCAGCAGTGCCCTACTTTTGAAAGCAGTGAATCCTTTCTCAGTCCAGTTGAGAGACCAGGCAGAAGTGCTTAAGCAACTAAGCCAGATCTTTACTTTCGGACTTCTACACTCTCCCAAGGCACAAATGCCAGGAAAATGAAATTAAAAGTTTCATGGAAGGAAGTTAATGAACATTGTCTTATTAGAGAGAGAAAGAGAGAATGAAAGTGAGCAATGAGTCTTGTTCTCTTCACACTTTTGTCTCAAGTGGAGACAAGAAAGAACACCTAGTATATAATGTGTGCTAATACAGCAGTCTGGGATGGGTAAATATTACCCTAAAAGCATCTTTATCAGCTTGTGACTATTCTCTGCAGGTTTACACCTCAGGCACAGACCACTGTTTGGGTAGGAAAGCTGGGACCATGTGCTGGGTAGTGAGTTCTCCCAAAGACAGGATCTGACTCTGTTACCCCCATGCACATGACCAGACTATTCAGGTCATTGGGCCTAATTTAACTGGCATTATCACTACACATAAATAGTAGATAAGTGAAAAAAAAGATGGACATATTTCTGCCTAAATGCACTTATTGCAGCAAACCAAGCCAAGATTTAATGCACATGCATTCTTGCTCTATTTTTGTGAACTGCATATAAAACATGGAGAAAATGTCTTTAAATGAAAGCTCTGGAAATGTCTGTTGGCAAAGAAGATGTTTAGTAGGAAATTTTACAGTAACTTCTGCTTGGTGGACAGGATTCTTTTTCTACTCTTAAAATGGAAGGAGAAATGCACAGATAAACTCCTCTGCTTAAATAGGATATTAGGGGGAAAAGCACTGAAACAACTCTTGGAGGATACCTGTCAGCCACCAGGTATTTCCTTCCTTTCCTATCCCTGCAAGGTGTTGGGTAGTCTTTGGTGGTTGCAGAGCTCTACTCAGTTGTACCTACACTAAATGGAGAGCTCCAACTTTCCCCAAAAACTTTGTCAAAATATAGGCCTTCCCTTCCACAAGAAAGTCCAGCCTTTTGAAATGTGCTTTGATCACACTGCAATATCGTCAGGGAGCTGCTATTACACCTGTGCCAAATAAAAAACCAAAGAAAACCAACAGCTTTTTAAAAATATTACAACTATTTATTCAATATATTTTCTAATGTTCCATTCAAATTTTTAATGTTAAATTTTAATAATGGAAATCACTGAAAAAATGAAATCAGGACTTGGTGGCTTAAACAAGAAGTTGAAGTTTCACATAGGAAACTGTCAATGTTATGTGCCTGCAAAAAAATTGAACTTCTCTTAAGTCTACTGTCCAGTAAAAAGGTCTTCCATCAGAAATATTTTGTATTCATGAAGTTATTCTGAATAAGCAGTTTCACATGCTCTAATGAGCTGTATGTGAAGACAGTAGACATGTGTTTAACCAACAATGATTTTCTCCACCCCATACTCAACAGAATGCAAAATAAATTCCATTATTTGCTTCATTTGCGTCTTTTGAGGACAGTAATACATTGTAAACATTATTAGCGCTTTACATTGACATCTGTCTGTGGAAGAACTCAGAAGTTAGTCTTACCACAGGGTGTAAATTATCACTGACCCTCTGAAAAGAGAGTCCCAGACTGTGGCTGGGAACACCAGGAGTGGGGATGTCCCTGCAGGCCAGCCAGTCTTTGAGAATCTTTTTAAATGTTCATTGTAAATCCTGAAGATGTACAGAAAACTTCAGTTTCTGTGATGCTTTCTAAACCACAGGAATATATTTAACACATTAATAAAAGGCAAAAAAGCCAAACAAACCGTAGGAACAATCCAGTTCCTGTCATCTCTCTTGATTTTTCACTTAGTAGACTTCTTTATGGATTAAAAAACTTTTTTTCTTCTTCTTCTTGTAAAGAGTGTTCATTGAAGCTTGGCCAATAGATGGTATCACCCTTTCCAGAGTCTATGCTATGGGAGACCTATGGAAGCATATCTGCTCAAGGCATTCATGCAAATTATTACTTACTGCCCTATATGCTCATAAATTAATAGCTTCTCTGTGGATGAAAAACAGAAATTAGACAACCATTAAGGTTCAACAATGTATAAAGAATATTAAATATTAATATATGAAATGAAAAAATATTGCAAGAGATATGAATAGATATGCCAGAAGCATAACAAGCCAAACCTAGGAATGTAAATAATAAAAACATGTTTTCAGCTAGATATTCTGGATGGTTTAGTATTCAAATTAAAGTTTGTTTTCCCATTCAATAAAAACAAAAAAAAAGTATTTACCGTTGTTGCCTCATTTGCATGAGAGTTCATTTTCCTCCTGTGAACAGAAATACATCTTTAAGAGGAGGTGAATCAGGATAGAAAGGCCACTTTCTCATCGGTGTGTTTTTCAAGGAGCATTTCAGTGAGATGTGGATGGCAGCATTGCAAGTTCAAGAGCAAGAATACCCCTTACAATTTAAAGTGCTATTTGAATGGATAATTGCAAAGCTAGCTTGTGCATTTTAATGACTTGTGTCGGCAGAGACGATAAAATTGAAATGGAAATTGGATGAAGTGTTTACTTAATAGTAGGATAAGGCTGCCTGTTGCTGAAGTATTGCAGCTGACTGCATGTGTCACTTGTCTCTGGCAGTGATGCTTTTTCTTAGAACCCTATCAGAGCTATGGGACCTATCATTTCACATGGTGCATCAGCTGTGAGAAAATAATGTTCAAAAGATCTGATTTCTTTGTGGATCCAAGTTAATTTTTAAAATCTATTGCACTTTGGCCAGCTTCAGCTTATTTCCACTAATTCTGAACTAAATACTACTGTTCTCTGTCCCTGGGAGAATTATTGCGAAGGTTCTCTGTATGGATTTTGACCTTAACCATAGATTGCTTCAGCCAGACCTTGATTCAGCATCCTGTTAGGTCCCTGTGAGTGACAAGTGCTCCCATTATAAATATCCATTTAGCAAAACATCAGACTGAGCATGTCCTTGTTCCCATACTCAGTTTTATACAATTCCATTTAGCTGTTATGATGCTCATTTCCCAGAGCTTGGGCTGGACTGTATCACAGGGTGCTTTCCAAGAACTCTAGATCCACTCCTGCCTAAAACCTTGATGTGATTCCTACCAAGATCCAACATTCTTAAATTGTGTATGTAGAGTTGTACAGACTTTGCTTTGGTTAGGGTACTTAATCTGGGCTGTTCCCATGCTGTGAGCTGTTTTGTGGGATTCATAGGAATGAGAAAACAGTAAGAGGGAATCTGGTATATTTGGAGCAGGCAGAAAATGTTTCTCAGGATAGTCTCCAAACAGTCTAATGAACACAGATATCTAAGGATTTCAGATACAGATGCTTGCTTTAATCAACACACACATGCATACACACACACACACACACACACACACACTCAGCGCACACCCTGGCTCATAGAAATGATTAATTACTAAGGCTTTTGATTGATATCTATCATGGAAAAATCCCAACATTTGTCTTAGGAAGGAATGCTCTTATTTCTGCCTGTAGTTTGAAAAAAAAATCTGAATCCTGGCTACATCTCAATTCTGATTGGAAAAATGTTTCAAAATAACTGCTGTATTTTTATAAAACACAAATTTAACCACACAAGGCAAGATACCAGTCCTTCTAAAAGCACATGAGTGTAAAGTCTAGCTGTCACAGTGCTTGGGGCTGTGTCCAACGTCGAGAAAATCCAAAATAACATTGCACAACTGTACTATCAGGCATAAGGTCAATCAGGTTCAGCTCCAAAGGAGGTGGCATCTGTTACCTACCTCATGTTTTAGTAAATAGTCTGGTTTTTATGTGACAAGTGCAAACACAGATACAAATTAATGGGAAAAGAAAAGCCCCAATTGTCCATTTGTGTCACATTGCAAACTGCTGGGTGAAAAACAGCCTAGCATCATTTAATCATCCTGTTTTCCCTCTCCTTTTTCACTCATTACATTCATTACTGGTCACAAAAGACTGCTCACAAAACAGCTAGTGATTTTAATTTAATGCATCCTTTCTAAAACCTGCAGGGAAATTAAAGGAGGGAGCAACCTGCGGAGGGCTGGGGAGCAGAAGGGGGAAATGGCACATCTGAAGCTTTAAACGCTAATAGTCAAACATTTCCCAAATAGATCTGAGCTGACCCTAAACACATTGGGAGGGCTTAACTCATTAGTTTGCAAATTGAGTCAAATTGACACAAGGAGTTTCCTTGCAGTGCCTTTAAATCTCTGATGGAGGCTGGTGAGTGACCTCACAATCTGACAGGCCAACAGTTGCCAAACCATCTCAATATCACAAAATCCAATAAAACAAGCTACTCAGGCAGATCACCAAGGACTGGCAGAAGTTTTTTTTCCTATATTATGCAAAAGGTTGTTGTTGCCACCTCCAGCTAAATATACAGGCATCATTGTTTTACAAAGGGATAACTAAATAAAAGAGCAGTAATCAACAAATCTAATCAGGACAGGGTATAATATTTGGGAAACATGACAATATTTGGTTGGAACTGTAGAGAACCCGTGGAGCATAGCTCACCTGGGGGGCATTGCTCTAGCAAATGGCACCCTTCCAAATGGTTCCCTACTAGCCAGTGTAGAGGCTTTGATGGTAGATTTGCTCTTCCAAGTCCTATATCCTCATCCAATGAAATCGATAG
Organism: Neopelma chrysocephalum; assembly: GCF_003984885.1. Classification (NCBI taxonomy): domain Eukaryota; kingdom Metazoa; phylum Chordata; class Aves; order Passeriformes; family Pipridae; genus Neopelma; species Neopelma chrysocephalum. Next base: position 24,553,688 of record NW_020897694.1, on the reverse strand, counting down.
AAAGACTCCCACTGGCAGTAGAAGGGTGACAAGGGACGAATATGCACTGTAAGAGAGGCTGGAAGAGGCCGTGAGGACAATCTGGGACAAGGTACAGATCACCACAGCTGGAGGAATGAGACTTATCTCCCCAGCAGGTGTTTAAACTGGGGTGTCTGCCCTAGAGTTGGGTGCCTACACTGGCAGAGCCTGGGGAGCTACTACTCTGCCCAGACAGAGGTGCCTGCCTCTCCCTGAGCTCCCTTGATCCCTCTGAACAGATCTCCAGCAGCTGCCATGGGAGCCTCAGCACTCAGCTCATCCCAGGCTCCCGCAGCCTCATTAGACTGAGCCCTGACGTTCTGAATGGGAGCATCCAGTGTTCTGCTTTGAAAGCCCCTTGTGTGAGCTATTTGCCTCCTCTTGTAGAAGATGCTGCAATCACTAGACACCTGACTAGAAATGATGTGGGAAGAAAAGCCCCGCTCCCACAGACAAGCTCCAAAAGACCTTCATGTTATCTAACACTGGGAAAAGCTCTTGCTGGCTGGTTTTGTCAGCAGATTGTCAAGGTTGCATCACAACAAAAGTGGAGACTTCTACTTTGTTTTCAGAAATAATATTACAGCAATCTGGGGGGAAAAAAGATTCCAAAAGTCTAGAAGGGCTGTTGGAAAACGAGTTCAATAGGGCAAATCTGTCTAAAGCATACGGAGTATATGTCCTCCAGCACACTACTGTAAACATTATCTTTCTTAGGATGCAGTCCAAAGTCTATTGGTCTTGACTTGACTTCCAAGTCACTTGACTTGGTAATTGGTCTCAGTTCTTATTTTTCTCTTTTTCATATTTAAAATTTGGTTCTGGTATTTTACTCAATGCTCTCCAAAAGATTTAATTTGTATTCTCACACCTTCTACTTCCTTCTGCCAGAAACATGTTTTCTGTGATGCCCTTAGTCAAGTAATTCATGAGTTACCAGTTAAATGCTCACTTGTAACCATAATCACTGAATGAAGATAAACGGCCTTGGGAGACCAATTAAGCCATGTGGTTCTTTTGACAGACCATGTCCTAAAGTACAGCCTGTTGAACACAAATGGGAAAAACATGTTCTTCAGAAATATTTCTATGTGTCCTAGCGCTCAGGATATGGCTATGAGAACTAATTATTGCTGGTTTTAATTGTTTCTCTCCCCACAATAAATCCTCTCTCTCTAGGCTGGCTGTTTACCCCTAATTTACTTACTGAGGAGGAAACTCTCCTGCACGTTATCCCATGGTAAGAACTGGTGCACTGGCTGTTATCGCAGGGCAGCTGACTTACACTAGGTTCACACCTTCTCTTCCATCAGTAACTTGTTTGTATGACTATCCCATAAACCTAGAAAATTAATTTTGTGGCAAAAATAGCCGTGGTGATCTAGGTGTAATAAAGGACTTCAGCGCTTCCATGCCTAACTGTCTGCCCAGTGTTGAGATCACAGTCCGGAGATCTAGGAGTTCAAAATCTTACCTCAGTGTCACCATTACATGCAATAGCAGGTACCACAGTTTGTCCTTTTGGTAACTTGGTATTGCCTGTGGGTGACTGCAAATCATTCTTTCTGTGTTGTAGCATGAACTATGCCCCTTTTAGCTTGACTAATTTACCCAAAAGAATTCTGCAATCCGACCTGGGTTTGTTATCCTGGGTGGAGTTCCTGCTTCTTCATAAAAATTGATTTTGATAAATAATTAGACACAATTTACCTTTATCTTTTTGGAGAGGTAAAGGAGGGAAGGCCGTAGGAAATGAGATTTTGGACACTTGAGTCTGATCTTCCTCATTGTTTATTTGCTCTCTTTTGCCTTTTACTAGTGAGTATTATACCTCCATTTGTTCTTTCATTTCTGTTGTGTTGAAGAACTTCTTTCAGTTGCCTGTAATGTCCCTTCCTATTAGAAATGCATTTTGTGTCTTAGCTTTTTTGATTTTATCTCTGTCATATAACCCACAGTTTGGCGGGAGAATTTTAACAAGAGGGTTTCCAAGAGGCTTTGCAGCTTCTCCTGCCAATGCAGCAAACCATTGCGTTGTAAACATATCCAGGGCTGCCTGATGATGGTGGGTTATTGTGCTCCTCATACTAATTACCCTCTTAGGGAGACAGTGTGCAGAAACATTGTGGAAACCTTGTCTTCTCTTACTCCAGCTCTTTGTTCCATTCTCACATCCTTGGCATCCAGTTTTTCATCACTTCTCATCATCTCAGGCATTGAATGTTCCTTTTTCTCTGCCTCTTCTTTTACAATAAATGAAGAGTCTATTTTCTGATCTTCTGATGAAGTACCTGAGGCCCCCTCTCATACCTGTTGCTCTTTTCTACTGCTCCAATGCCCATCTTGTAAATAATAATATAATATAATATATAATAATAATAATGGCCCATCTTCGCAAACGAAGATTTGGGGAAAGGTCTTTTTACCTTTCCAGCCTGCGCAATGGATTTTTTAGGTGAGACACAGCCTGCGCTGAACTGAGCCCACCCTTTAATCCTAAGGTTCATCTGCCGGGGCCAAGCAAGCTTGGACAATGGCAGTGAGGTCCTCAGGACGTAGGTTTGTTTAGAGTGTCCTTCTCATAGATGGATGGCCTCACAGGGCTAACGACCTCCATCAGGCCAGGAGACCGGGGAATCGAACCTGTGGTCGCAGCAGTGAAAGTCCTGCACGCTAACCACTAGGCCACCAGGGGTCTCATCTTGTAAAACAGCACCTAGTATAAACACTCCATTTCAGGTGTGGTCTTACACTTTTCCATCTGCTGCTAGGAAAGAACTTTATTTCCAAATTCAAAACTGCTCAGTTCTCATCTTGGATCATGTTCAACGATGCAGCTCCATTGGGATCCTCATCCTGGTCACCCAAGAAAAATCCTTTTGTCTGTGCAATCATGGTCAGTCACCATTTGCTGCAAACAGGAACCCTTGCACACAATTATTTCTATTTCCCTATATAAAGTCTTGGCATGTTAGGATAAGAACTATTTGCCTGGTCTTTCTGCAATAAGATCCATCACATTATGTCTGCTATCATAAGATATGATAATAACTGTTAATCTGCTGAGTGCCTGAACTAGAAGAGCTGACTTGTATGGCTGAAAGAAGCTCTCTCAGTGTTTGAAAATCCACTTCTTCACATGGATAAAATGAAACCTGTAGGAAGAAGCTTAGGTATGAACTTTTAAAATTTTAGACCTCTTAGACAAATCAATGGCCCAGCCTTGAACTCTCTTTTTGAGATAATGCCCCACTCCCCCCAAAATTTGGGACAAGAATAACCCTTACCAAGGACACTAAATGAAATCCCATGTAGTTTTTAATGACTTCTTCAGTCTCCAGAAGAATTGTTCAGTCCACAGGTACAACAATGTGTCCAGGTCTTGGCCTTGTCTCATCCCAAGTGAGACCTGGCCATTCCTCCCCATCTACCTTCCTCTTTTCCCCCTCTGGCTCCAGGGAAGGACCTCCATGGCACTCACTGCAGCAAAGAGCCAACACAGCTGGGGTAAGTCGGTGCCTGGAGCCTTTTTTTAAAAGAGGTTGAACGTGAACGCCTCTCCTGTGGAGGATGTTTTTGGCTTGCTAGCCTGGATTGTGGGGTCTGGGGACATGCAGGCTTCTTTTCTGCCTCGCTGAACAGCAGTCAGCTTCATCAAGAGTTTGAATGATGGAGTTTGGGGGTAAAATACCCTGCTGAATGGTGACAGGGCTACCTGATTTTTAATTGTTTTTACATGTAGGAGAATGGAAATTGTGAATATAACATGCAGGAACACCTTCTGTATTTCATTATTTGTGACATGTATTTAAAAATTAACAAAACTTTCAGAAAAATCTGTACACATTCAACATCTCTTATCTTGTTTCTAATCCTTTAAATCCCTTGATTTACTCCAAAGTTGCTTAAACTGTTATCAACCTCTTTTGAGGGCTCTACATCTTAATCACAACTGTATGACAAATATTTGATGATACAGTATGCATTTGGCAGATACTTAGGACTCAAATGATAATACCAAAATAGAGGTTTCATATGATTACAGAGACTAAGGGATTAGAAACTAGATTTAAATGGGTCCAAGGGGCAAATTCAAAGACTTCAAACATGTTTTTAAAAACAAGATGCCATGGTTTGTAAAAAAAAAAAAGAAATTTAAAATGAATTTGCCAATGATCTCTCCTCCAGAAAAATTCTATCACTTCATCAGACTTACTTATTTATTTAAACTGCCTTTGAAGCTCTTTTATTTCAAGGGGAAAAAAAACCTGAGTTCAACTGCATACATTACACAAGGGGGAAAATAACACCCGTGTAAAACCTCAGTGGGAACTTTCTCTTCTTCTGTTTTGTGAGGAGTAGACATTTCCCCAGAGCTGCTTTTGAGTTTTGTGCTAAATTGAGCCTCTAGGTAAATCTTTACAAGTCAGAATGAAGTGCCAAGAAATGGCACAAAATGACAAGCTGGGGGGTTGTTCTCCATGTTGATAGTGAGCTTGTGGACCATCCACGTGGTAACTGGGTCTCAGTGGCAGCTAATCCCAGTGGAGGTCCACTGCTCAGCGTGGTTGCCCACGTGTGGATGAGTGGTGCCGTTCACAGTGTCCAGCACACCCACCGTGTCCCCACTGGCAGGTGTGTGGCACTTCAGGGAGCCCTGAATGGCCATCCGGGGCCAGCTTACAGTTACAGATGTGATCTCCCCTCAGCAGGGCTCACCAGGCTAAGACATTGTGCTGATGTGACCACATCACTGTCATTTCCAGAGCTGCTCTTCCTGGAGCTGGCTTGAGTACCCCTGCACCATGCTGAAGGATGCACTATGGACTCACTGAATTAGGGAATCACTGGTCCAGGCTAACATATCTCCTCCTCATCTCCCTTTCTTCCAGAATGAGATAAGGTTGGGTCTGAATTTGTGGGATGCTCATTATCTGCAAGAGCTGTTCAGCACATTTAGGATCAGGTTCTGCAACAGTTTTAAGCTTCCATTCATCATTTTTTTTAATCTCCAGTTAGTATTTGGCTAGTTTCATGCCTGGAGCTAGCTTGCTACAGGTTTGCATGAGCCTTGGTGCAAGCAGAAGGGAGAGAAAACGAATGCACAGCCGAGGGTGGGGACAGATGGCTAAACCATCCTGCACCCTCCAAGGATGAGAGGTGCAAAACATGCTCCAGAACGTCTTTAATGTTATCAATACCTAAGACTAAAGGCATGAATTTTTCTTCTTACTGTTCATTTTATTTTGTTTATGACACTGATCCTCTAAACAAACATAGCAAGCTGTGATACAAGCTCCATTGTTCCTCTCCTACTAAGGATCCCAAGCAAGGAAAAAATGACAGGAAAACCTACTGAGACATAGGGGCAGAGAGCACCACCACTTTCTTCCTTTGGGAGGAGAGTTATTGGCTCAACAGGAGCAAAACCCATGTACTCAGGATGCAATGGGAGATGGGAGGACTAATGCCGGAGATGCTAAGCATGCAGGTGATGTGCTGGGCCTCAGCATTGATGCCTACTCTTCCTCCTCGTTGGATGTCTCAGTGGGTTGCCATTAGCTCCAAAACTCTATCAGTGAGCAATGCTCAAGGATCCCAGGCACATCAGAAATCCTGAAGAAGGGTTGGGACGTCCAAGGAGAAGGATTTGCATACCACATGATAAAGTACATTTCCAGGTGGATTTCTGCTTGGACTGGCACTAAAGGGATGTATAGCATATGCCCTTGACCCAGCTCTTCCTACTATGCCTTTTTCCAGACAAAAAACCTGGTCATGTAATCCTCACTTGAAGGGATTTACATACTGGGTAGCTACTACTTGCTAGGACTTGTAGTGTTTTTTTTTTCTATCATTTTCTGCTTTTATATCCCTGTATGAAACCTTGAAATGAAGTGTCATCACATATATCAAGAACACAAGAAATACCATTGCCTGTAGTGGAAATAACACTTAGTACAACAGGGATCTGAAAGAGTATATTTACACTTTATCAGCTTTGGAACTTCTATCTTACAAAAGGGGAAAAAGAGTCTTTAGCAGCTGTGTGCTCCAAATGGAAAAGTCAGGAGTTTATGACTTCAAGAGGCTTTTTTCCTAATGGTATGACCAATGCTTAGAATACTATTAAAGAAAAGAAAAATCTTTCAAGCAGAAGACAAGCTTTGGCTTTCATTCCCGCCCATGGATCTTCCAACGTCTCTAGACAAACTCAGCTCAGGTATCTTGGGCTACTGTAAACTTCAGAGGCAAAGTTTAAGAAACAAGATGAATTCAAAAGAGTTTGTGTTGTCAGCTACAAGAGTAAAAAAATGTTATCACTGTTTAAGCTGCTGCTGACTAATGTATATTCAAAAGCAAATCAACACAGTCGCACCCACTCTTCAAGCATCAAGGAAACCAGATGAGACCAGTGTCTCAGAGATATGGTGTCAAAGGATTTGGTGTGTTTTTTTCATTTTTTAGACAGTAGATGGAAGGGAGAAATTGCATTAAAATGTAATGTTTGTCAATGGCAGTGATAAAAAAAGAAAACTTCCCTGACCGTTGCTGGCTGCTGTATGTAGCAATCTGAATACACTGGTAATGTGAGGGACTGATTAGTCCTGTAAGGCTGCCTACAGGTTAGCAGGCCTCATTTCAAATCTCTGACAGCAATATGTGTCGTTTCATGCTTCATCCTCATTCCCCATGTTCAACACAAACCGGGGTCACTCTATATATGGAAATCACTGTCTTCAGGGCAAAAAAATTAAAAAAGGTGAGATTGCCGCTTTAACCTCACTGGCCTCAGAAAATATGTTTTAGTCTGATACATTATACTAGTAGGAATTATTTATCAAGAAGATACAAGCTCGATATTTCAGAAATAATGAGATGTTCTGGTTTTGCAGCTGAAATTTTATGGTCCAGAGAGCATCAGCTATGAATTCAGAGAATGAAGTAAACTTGCAATGAATGATACACACCATGCAGCTGAAGTAAAATGGCTGTGCAAAGGGTAATATGAAAGTTATAACACAATGCAAAGCTCACTATGTCTTAAGTGCCTTTGTTGCCAAACAGAGATGGATGTTTCAAAGACAGTACAGGCACGCAATGCTTGCAGCATTTATTGCAGGAAGTTTTGCTTGGGAGACAAATTGCATGATGAGAAAGTTTAGTCGTTAACCCTCAAATCCCACAGCTTAGAAGGCCTACTGAAGAATTCATGGCAAGATACTTTGAGAGCAGAAGTGCAATGTTCAAGTACTTGGTGTGGAGAGATTAGGTAGGCTGCGGCAAAGGCTAGCGATTCTCTCCCAGTAAGGGGTGAATTTCACTCATATCTTGATTTTACTAGAACAAAAGCGGGTATATAAATCTGTAAGTGTTGTGTTACACCATTGCTCCTAGTAAATATCTGTGATTTTAATGAGATCAGTATATTGTCTGACTTTGTTTAGTTTGCTTTCTTGTCTGATCAAACAAGCTGGGTGAAGAACTTGCATTTGGTCTTTTATCAGTCTTGGGTTAGGGTTCAGCAGAAGTATTTAAATGCCAGACACAGAATCAGTTACCACATGTATAGTGCTGTCCGAAGTAATTAATTTGTTTGACATGGCTTGTGGGGATTATAAACACCATGTGACTTAATGTGAACAGAAGCACAGCCATGAGGAGTGATAGTCAGCTGTTGTAGCTACTCACATCCCTACAAGATTGACATGCAGGTGCTTGGTAATTACTAGAGGTAACGGGGCTCAGACCAGGGACTCACCCCATGGCAGTGCCATAGAATCCTGTCCTTGAATCACCCAGCCCTCTCCTACAGCTCCATCCCCTTTCTGCTGGCAGAGGCTGGATGGCAGTTGACGATCTCCTTTCTAGTGTTTTGCCATCTGTATAATCAAAAAACCAAAAACCAGACAGCAAGTTTCGTAGGCTGAGACCTACAACTGTTCAAGTTGCTTTTTACTTGACAGTGCTGGGAAGCTAATCTGAAAAATGAGAATCTGAAAAAATCCAAAACCTAGGATTTTGCAATCTGCACCCCTGTGACCTTGGAAAGGAGCACAATGAGTGGCTCCTCTCTTTCTTTTCCCATTTCAGGGTGTTCAAGATAATTTCCAAGCAACTCTTGGGTGCAGGAAAACGCAATTCCTTCCTCTAGATTTGAGGCAATAAATCAGTCTCTGAGCACCAGATACCATCTCAGCCCTCAGCAGATTTGGGTTACTGAGTCCACATGGCACATGCTGGTGAATGCCCAGGAGCAGCGCTACCTGCGCAGCACATCTCCCTCCCAACAGCAGCCTTTGCCTCATGGAACTCTAGTTCTATGCTACCTCATCCAGCCCATGCAGAACACTGGGATTTCCAGTATGTCTCACTGTCACCAAATTCTTCAATGAAGAAAATGTTTGTACTATGGCTAACCCTCTTATGTTTTCAGGCCTTTTTATTTAGCACAAGTATTACGGAGCTCTTAAATCTGTCCGAAGATCATAAGAGTGTACGAAACAGAACCAGGCCAATGTAAACGACATGTAGCATTTTACGCTGTTACAGCCCACATCCTGCACAAATCTGCGCTAGGGCTACAGTTGCCTATATCTAGACTTTTTCCAGGTACGTTCCCAGCTTCTGACATCCATTTCTGTACTCCTGTCTTTGGACACACTTAGCATCTACAATGCCTCCAAGCCAGATTCCTCTTCACAGAACCCCAGAAATCAGAGCAGCCAAGTCTGGAAGAGCAGGGGCAGCTTTTCTAAGAGGGCATAGGGTGCTTGGGCTGAGACCTTTCAAAAATGGAAACATTTTTTTAAGTTTAGTTGCAGTACATGTGTCACCAGAGGAACACATGTCCTTGGAGATGTTCTGAAAGATCTTGTTAACATAGATCTCAGGCTGAGAGATAATAATGAGAAAGAACAGAGCTTAGTCTAATGTTAAATTATTGTAAAGTATAATTCAAAGCTGCTCTGTGTGACTTAATCCAGGGTGAAAGAGACCAAGAGCTGCACCTCCACTTTGTTTCCACTGTCAATACACACATAACAAGCATCAATGTAAATCTTGGATGAGCATTGAAACCATAAGTCTCTAAGATGGGTTCAGGACATACTTTTGAACAGCAATTAAGAAAAATCTGCATCCCTTCTGACTCACTGATTATGATGAGTTCTGTTTTGTCCTGTATATATTAATAGGTTGAATAGCAGGCCAATATAATTCAATATGATAAGCCACTGTAGGCCTCTGAATCATGACAATGCACAGAGTCATCCATCAGCTGCTCCAGCTTTGGAAAGAAGTTTTGTTACTGCTCTGGCTTTCACACTAATGACTTCTTCTCAGCAAAGAGCTTCAGGTCTCAAATCTGGGACAGTTAAGCCTGAAAGATCTGGTAAAAAGCAGCCTAGTACACTGATAAAGCATCCATTTTCCTGGACTTACTTCTGGATTATTTATTTCTAAATGTGTATCCTCAGTGCAGAGGTGGAACAACTTCTTGAGTACACTGATGTAAATTGGGCACTTGGTCTCTGCATCACCTGTGATTGTATATAGAGCTGAGATGCTGGGAATGCAAGGAAGGACTGAGATTAAGCATTTAAAATGGATATATCTGTTTCAGATTCGTCTGGCCTTGTTTTAGGCACCCAACAGTTCACCCAGTTCAGGAATCCAAACATGGTGACTTTTAAACACAGTCAAAGGGGAGGAGGAGAGACTTCCAGAGAGGAGACTCAGCCTGTTCAGCATTCTAGCCTGGCTGTCTCCATTTGGTGGATGACCTTAGGTGATGTGAGGGTGGATTCCCTCCTCTCTCCACAGCCTGACAGTGGCTGACTGTCACTGACTGCAGCGTGGCCTGTTGGCTTTACCCTGGTTCTCAGCTATGTGTTCAAACTCATCCAGCACTGAGCTGATACCACCTGTAAGAATAAATGGAGCAACCACATGGCTCTAAAAAAAATGTATTATGGTCACATGCTTGTCCAGCTGCAGCCAATTGTCATGTTCTTATTGCTGGTAAGTACTTTGGGATTTGGCCCTAATTACTGACACAAATAAACACAAAGTTGATTTTGACACTGAAAGAGGAAGAAAAAGGGAAAACTATGTACAAAGTTATGGCAAGAGGAAGGAAAACGAAGGAAAAGTTCATCTGAAGGTGACTGAATGCTATTTCATAGCTCTTGGTTACTCTTTGGATCAAACTTTTGTATTAGTTAATGACTCATTTTCCTTTTTCTTTACATTTTCTTCTTATTTTGAGTCTGAATTCTGTGCAACATCTCTGCAGAAAAAAATATATTTATGGAATGCTGATTTTCTGCAATTAGTTTCTGATTTTTCAAATTTGTCCTTCACTCCAAGGCTTTTGAGCCTCCATCAAGCAGCATTTTTGAGAGACTATGGGAAAAAAAATCCTTACAAAACAAAAACAGTATTTTCAGAATTCCACTCTACTGCTTTCAGACTATTTCCATCAACCCTCTTATTCATTTTGATTTATTTCCATCCATAAGCAGACTAACGCTTTTCTATGCTTTTATTGTTCTTCAAGAATAGGCCTTCTATTGGAGAAAAATAATGTCTCTACGACCACCACTTTGCTCAATGCAGATCTTCATTAATCTGCAGCCACAGTACAGGCTTTTAGCAGCAAGCACTTTTGATGGGAATTGAATTTGATACTGCATTATGGTTGTAGGGCTTCTCACAATAGACTGTGTTCTTTTCTGTGTCTGTGCACAATCAGAGAGACCCAATTAAATAATTTGGTGCAATAATGGAGAACAAAGGAGTATGAGGGCTTAAAGTGAGGGCTTCAGCATTTGTATTCTCCTTTTTCTGTATCATGTTAATTAATTTGCCTGAAAACCAAAAGAAAGAACATAATGTGAAAAGCATAGCTCATCTACAACATGGAGGCACTTTAAATGCAGATACCATACCAAATCAACATGTAACAAAGGAACATTCATTGCATTTCCATAAGAAAAAAAAGTTGCCAGCTAATGTTGAGTGGTCCTAGTCGTGGCCACTGGAAATAAGGGTAGCTATTTGTGTAAGGGAAAAACCCTCCAAGAGTTAAGGGCAAGATAATACTTTGCGCCCCTGTGATAACATCTACAAATAATGTTATGTTTTGAAACCTAATTGGTAGGTGGAAAAGCACTGGACACAACAGAGATCTCAATCTTTCTGGGCCTTTAACTTTTTTTTTCCTAATCTTCTGGGCTTGATTCTATTCTATTCTTCCCATAAAATAGCTCAAAGCAGACACTTCCGGAGAAGTGCAGCCTCGCTCCTCTGTTTGAATTAGAAACTCCAGCAGTATTTCAGTGGGCACTAGGGCAGTCTCTGCTCCATCTGCAACTGAGTTTGTCCGGCAGAAAAGATTCATTTACTCCCTGCTGAAATAAATACTATGATCATACAGTCTTTATTTGCTCCTTGGAGCCTGGACGTTGAGGTCAGCGAGCTGAGATTATTTGCAGCTGTGATGACAAGAGTTACACTGCACTCTGCAGTGCTATCTCATCCACAGTCCCCCTCTAAAGGCAAACTGAGATCTGTAAAACTGGCAGTTACGCATTTTTCCTCTAATAAATCCTTTAAGCTATTAATTGTTGGAAGTCCTAAAAGATGCAAACCCAAGGATTATGCTATTGTCTTTTGCTCATTAGCAAGTAGAAAAAGAATATTTGCAGAGCTGTGATCCAATTGCATTCATTATTGCTACCTGCTAAATAGTACTTCAGAGATATTAGGAGAAACAATTTACATAAAGGTTATGAATCTTATTTCACAGTATATTAAGAAAAAGAATCACATCTGGGTAAAAATATGATCACAAATTGGGATTTCAGTCCAGTTTAGAAATTTACACAATCAATGTCTTTCTTTTTAAAAGAGAAAGATATATGTCTTAGATAGCTACAACTAGCTTCTTTCCAGCAGGAAAAGCTGTTTAGTTTTGGGTTTGAGCATAACTGCAGCTGTCAAGCTACCTGCAGATCACTCACCCTATTAAAAAGTACTGAAAATGATCACCTCATCACATCTCTTCAAGGTGTATTACATACCTTTGCTGCTACAGTATTGTACTTCCCAGCAGAGGTGTCTTTTTACATTAACGTTCCTCTGAATATTGCTTGTGTTGAAGCCTGGATGGGAGGATCTGGAGGTATCATAAATGGTCAAGATGTTTGTGGCTTTTAATCATTCCAATTATCTGTGCATTTCTGAAATTTTTTTTTTATTTTTTAGGAGCTAGGGGTCTTATATTTCTCCTTCCTCCTTAAACTTACTAAATATACAACAACATCAGTGTCCTGTTCGTTTATCACCATACACTCTCATGATTAACTTTTCTGAGAAACCAGCAATCCTGGATCAACTATAGCATAGGAAGCTGCAGCCCTACTTATCAGCCTATCTGATATACATGTGAGCTATCATGATAAATGCTGTTCATTTTGGTAGGTCTTCAGCCCAAAATTAAAATATGTGAGGCTTACAGTTGTAATGTTTCTACTTCCAGCATGGGGACATGAAAACAAATTGTTGTCCTCGAATTTTAGCAAGTTAGTTCTGATCCAACATTAAAAAAAAAAGGAAGGCATTTCTTCATATTCTCAGTTAATTCAGCCTAAAAGTGTCACACTTATTCAGCAGCAGTTAAAATAGTCTGTGATGAGAGCATGACAATTTCCAGCTAAACTAGAGGATAATTAGAAATGCCCTGTAGCAGGCAAGTCAGTGCTTCAATTTATTTGCTGTTTATTACCAAGTCCCTGCCCCTTGGGTGTAATGACTGTAAAGCAGCACCTGCAGCTTCCCAGTGTTTGATTTAGTGCTGTAAATGGTGCTCAGAGAGTAGATTAAGCTGGAATGTGATCAAACCTTATTTGCAATCCGATTATACAAACTGCTCCTTGCACTGACCAGATTGAAGTAATTTCCCCATAGAAACGTTACACTCACTTTGGTGTAAAAATGATTAACATTTGCTGACTGTAGGTCAGCCTTTCACTTTCAGTGTAATTCTTTATCAGGCAGGATGCCCATCTTTTTCTTATGTTTGCCACGTTTGTGTACCACACGGCATTTAACCAATGGATATAATCAACCTCCTTTTTTTTAGGTCTTCTTGATGAATGATTGTAATAAATAAGCACTCCAGCATAAGCAGATTAAACCATTTCTCCCCTGTTTGATTGTTCACCAGTATTGACATGCTTAATGATCTAACAGAGAACAGCTACAGAATGAAGGAATTTCCATATTTTACTGAAAATGGCTATTGAGGTATTTATAAACAGCCAGTACACACGTGGTGCTTTAACTTCAGTGTTGGGCAGGATCACTGGGCACCCACATCAATCCAAGAACTAACCTACATTTCTTTCAAAAAGTGCCTAAATACTCACTGCCACTACTAATCCTTTCACTCTTAAATAATCAGCAACATAAGGCTTCTTGGTTCTCAGTAGCCTTTTTTTTTTTCCACTGTATCAAGAATGCTGGATGTGAAAACTGTTTCTCAGACAATTAGCCTCTGGTAATGAAATACAACCAAATATATTCTGCACGCTGAAAGCAAACACTTGGCTCTCCATATATTTCTGTGACAATCAAAGAAATATTTTAGCCTGAAATGCATTATCAAGCCTGACTCAAATACTAGCAATAACATGTTTTGTTGTATAACATTTTAAAGCTGATTTTCTACAGACGTTTTAGTTCTAACCCTTTAGAGACCACAGTCCTGAAGGTTTCACAGATCACCATGTCCACACTCAGTCTCCTGGGCTGTGAACTGGGAGAATACAGCTCTGGTCCTGGTCAACAGCCTTCAGAAGGGGATTCCTGAAGCAGTTTGCAATATGTATTGGGTGCAGCCATGGAGGCACCGTCCAGAAATCCCCAAATACGTCATGCAATCTTTTTTTGTCGAGTAGATATGCTTGCCTGGTGACAGCCAGCAATTCACTCCCACTCAGCTCCTGTGCAAGGGCTGTGCTGAGGCAGCACCACATTTGTACCGGCACAGCTCAGAAGGGCCACACACGGGTTTCTCTGACATATATACCTTCTGGCTGTTTTTTATGATATCTGAAAGGTTAGAATTAAGTCATGCCAAAAATACCCATTTAACTTCAGCATTTTTAAGCTTCCTTAACAAGTATTGAGGAGATTAACATCTGCAAGACAGTGGGCTGAGTTATGGGTTTATTTATATGCCTTTAATTTTACTCCCTGATTGGAAAGACAGAAAATTGTGACTGGATGGATCTCAGTGTAAAAGTCAATTTTATCTCAATCCTACTGGAAAGAAGGGCATCACAGAGGGCATCAGATCAGTCTGTTACCATGCAAAAGGAGGCTTTTATTCAGCTTGTTTTCTGAAGATCACGGAAATCACTTGTAGCAGAATAAAAGAGCTGAGTGTCATGGGAATAAGTGGTCACAACACAAAAACTTGTAATACAACTTTCCTTTAGTTTTATGTCAGCAATTCACTTTGCTTTGGACAGTGCCACAGATACACTAGGATGGGACTGTGCCGTATAGGCATATGAGGATACATTGTCAACCATTCGGTTCATAAGGATAGCTCCTAATTGTAAAGCTGAGGAGAAGCATTTTGGCAGTCCCAACTTAAATGTAATATAATCATTGCTTAGGGTTTCACAAGCAAAGCTCCTTTCCTCCTGGCTCTGCGATGTCAAAAAGAAATAATGAATAGTTGCTCTTGCACCCTTAGAGGAAGAAAACCAGAGACCCAATGACACTCTGATTCCCTGAGTCTTACTGGATGGGCAGGCAACGAAAAGCTTATCCATATGGAAAGCAGGGCTGAGGTGACAGGGCTCTTATGCAGAGCAGCACAGTGAGTCCAGTCTCAGGGGAAGAAGAAGATGACTTGGTATGTAAGTGACTGTAGCAACGATGCAGAGCTGTGTAATATACAAGTTCTTGTAGCTCAAATAGATTCAAAAAATGTATTTCAAGGGACTCATGTAGACCATTTACAGGTTGAATCACTTCCTAAACATAGGAGATACATTTTCTGCTTTTGCTGTTTCTTTATCTTAATTCTTTCTCTGTCTTTTATTTCACTCAATAAAAGAATATAATTCTTTTTTTAATGGACATGCAAGCTAATTTTTAAGTGAGAAAAGGGGAAGGTAAGTTAACTTTGGGAATGCTTGTTTTCTTTAAATTTGACATTTATTGTGGAGAAGGTCTTGTACTTAAGTAGCACAGCAATCTAGACTACCACGTTAAAATTTCCTGTTGTGTTTTTCCCATGGTGTACCAGCTGTCTCCCAACATCTCACTCTTGCAGTCATTTTCTGTGTTTTGTCTATATTTATTTAGGCTGGCAAAAGAGACTTTGCAGTGCTAACAACAATCCCCAGGGCCCTCTACAGCTGAGGAAAAGCTTGTACTTACCCTTTTGAGGAGGTTCAGGAAAGCCTCTGGAGGTTATGCTGGGGGAGGGAACTGCTTTTCCCAGAGGACTGCCTCTTCCATTACCCTCTCGCTCACTCCAGCAGCCAGCAAGGATGGAAAGGGAAGTGACAGCATAACAGCCACTGCAATGATTTCATATAAGGCAATGATCTATTGTTTCTTTAGGAAGCAAGTGGAATACACCAAGTGGCATGTTTAATGGGATGGTTCTTCTATACCAGCTGTTGTTAACGTCTGTGGTAGTTCCCTCCATTGCCTCTGTTTTTTCCAAACTAGTTGGAGGTTTTCTTATGTTTACAGTGTAGCATATTGTCAGTGAGGAGGTACTGAAATATGTCAGATAAATGAAGACAAATATCCAGGTGAGGGTTTTCAGGTGTGGCTGGAGGCTGAAGGATTGGTCTGGGGATATGCTAGTGTTCTATCTTCCAAAAATTGTCCCTGCATGAAACTGTTCACATCAGGCATCTTGAAACTAATTTTGGCAGATCAATTCAAATCTGACTTCAAGAAGCTAAAAGTCTGTATTACTTAGGTTACCATGAGCACTACTAAGCTGTACAGGCCCTGATGGGACCCCTGGTCCCCCATCCACTGGCATGGCACAGGGTCCCTGCAGGACCCTGCACCTTTTCCCTGCTTCATGAGGCAGTTCTACTCTTCCTGTGCCCTGGCAGTGAGTTCAGGTTCCTATGGGTGAGTGGGTGGGTAGGTCACCCAGGGGAGCTCCATACTAGGGTACTCTCAGAGCCCTGACAACACCAACATCTCACACAGCACTTCTGCTGGCAGTGAACTTCTGCCAGAAGAGGATTTCACAAGCTCTTCTGTTAGATTTTGATGTCTGTACCTGCTGCTTGTGGATGGTTAGGAAGTCCAGGTAAGAACAAAACCAAATGGGCTCACATGTGCAGAGTTGCCTACAAAAACTGTTTCAAACTGACTGTGCTTTCCTGGGGTGATTCTCACTTATTCCCAAACTATGCTGGGCACTTTGGCACGTACAAAATGCAGAGCAGTTCTCATGATCTGAAAGCAGGAGCCGGGCACTGCCAATTTAATTTTTGATTCTTGTTTAAGCCAAGATTTGGATGTGATAGCCAGAGTTTTAGAAATATTCTTAAATTTAATATCAGTTACATTGGAAATACACTCTATGTCTTACATGCATTGAGGTCAATGTTATTTGACCGAGAGGGTCATTGGCTCATTTTAACACTTGTCCTTCCTTTGCATTGCCAACATTTTGGATACTTATGTCAACAAATGACCGTGGCTGATGAATAGTCACCTGACCCCATGACAAAAACTAAAGCACTTTAGTCCAGTGTGATGGCAATGTCAGAGCTGCTGAGAACTCAGATGCTACAATCCCTCTGTGTCACTCAACTCATATAAATGAGCAGTTTTGTATGAGCCTACTTCATTACTTCTAGCCAGGTTGAGTCCAAGGCCTGGTTGAGAGATGGTTATCAGTTGCTAATAAAGTATTTGGAGTTGCAACCTGCTATAGTTTAATTGCAGAGGGATCTGCAGAGGTTAGGTCTCATTGCAAAATCTAAAAAGAGCATTGATAGAATGAAAGGCCACCTTATAATGCACTGCTAACCCAGAGAATCTAGCCCTCTGCATCTGCTCATAACTTTATATACTAAAGCCTCTTCTACCCTCCTATGGAAAAAGAGGGAATGCAGCAGTGGTCCTGCTGAGTTGCTTGCTTTTGCTTTCCTTTAAATCCAGGACTGAGCTTTCCAGCTCCGCGAACTCAAGGACCTAGAGCAAAAAGAAACACCTGCCCTGGGATGCAGATAGACCTTCAAGGAAGGCTGATGTATTTCTTGCTTAGCTTTCTCCCTTCTTCCTATGGTGGACCCAGACTGCTACATGCAGCCAGCAGTGCAAAATGCAGAAAATATTAATCTTGAAGGAAATAAATTATTGAAGAGATTACATCAGCTCAGCACCATCACAATCTGATTGTTGGCCTTATTTGACAATGTCATTAATACTCAGGGATGACTGGAATATCCTGCAAAACAAAATAGGTATCTTGGTGCAGAACTCTGATGAAGAATGCAATAGAAAATGCAATGGCAGGAGCTGGAGGGATTGCTCACAAAAATTTCTACTGACAGCTTGGAGATTCCCATATGGAAGAAAGTGAGGGATGGAAAGACTTGGAAATGTCTGTCGGTCAGAGCTTCACAACTGAGCTACCAGTTGTGAAGCAGCCAAGAAAAAGGCAGGGAAAAAATAAACAAACAAACAAACAAACAAAACCCAAACACCAAACCCAAACCGAACCAACCAAACCCCTCCCCCCCACCCAAAAAAAAAAAGAAACAAACAAAAAAACCCAAACCAAGAAAAAAGCTCAAAGGCAACAGCCCAAGGTATTGCAAATAAATGCAGGGAAATATGAAAGACAGAACAGTGTAAAAGAGAGAGGAAAGAAGTGCTATACTGGGGCAAATAAGCCCATGATGCTGCAGCTGCTGCCATCATTGCCATGCAGGCAGTAGGGATGCTGGTCGCCTGGACAGTAGGAAAAGTGTCAAGGGAGAGGGAGGCACCAGTGTTCAGGAACGAGTACAGAGAAGGGGTCCTAAGATGACTGGGATAATGGAGATCCTTTTTGAAAGAAGATATTACAAGTGCTTGTCTTGCTTGGTCCAGCAAAACAAAGCTGACGTGGCATGCAGAAGGGGAGTAATATGCAGGGCAGGAGAAGAGCAATTTGAAGGACAATGTTGGCAGAATAATAAATAGTGTTGAGCTGATTCTTTCTAAGTTTCAGCTGAAAGTCAAAGTATTTTGAGTCATGAAGTTCTGGAATAGCAGCAGTTGGAAAATGAGTCCCTTCTTAAGAAGGAGCAGAATAGTTTTATAATATGTGAAGTGATGCTTATGGAAGAGGAAGATGCGGTGCCCCTTGTTTTACAGGGTAACACTATGGATATATGCTGTATGGATATATTTGTAACTAAGGGACTCTGACACTCAGAGATGGGGGTTTTGCATCCTGTTCCTTCTCTCCTTGAAACATGTGAGCCCAAACACATGCTGGCAAGCACCTGAGGAGCCTTGCCCAAGCGGATGCCCAGCAGGAGACAGGTATCCTCCGGCTAGAAGCAAAGTCTGGAAAGGAGAATGGTGTTTCTTAGGCTGGCTGGCTTTATTCATGTGTTGTTCAGCAAGGTGGTCTATGGGCACTGACTGCAATGTGGAGGCTTAAGTCAGCAGTATGGAATAATGTGTATTTCTATGCTGCAAGCTCAAGAGAAGCAACTAATATGCAGTACTAGAAAGCCCCTGTGAATGAGACAGACTGCAGACTTATGGATGCTTCCACTATCTAACAATTCTCCTGTGCTGACAGAGTCCTGTTCCAGCACACATGGCAAATAACTGGGGAAGCACAGACTGGGAACAAACCATTTTTCCAATGTTCTCAAGTGGTAGTCAGCAATCTCGAGGCACTTCCCAAGAAGACAGTGTTGACAAGCCCAGAGTGAAAGACAGGTAATAAAAATGAGAACAGGTGGAGCAGAAGATTCATTTGTAGTAGCTACAATGCTGAATTATTGCTCGCCCAGCCCATTTGAGCTTTCAAATGCTAGATAAATCATTCCACTCTGACATCTAAAAAAAAAAGGCATATTTTAGCCTCATCCAAGTAAGTTTATAGAGAGTAATGCAATCCCTGTCCTGATGAGGTTACAGGATAAGAAACTGCTGTTAAAACCAGATAATCATTATGACTGTAACCAGATAATTTCTCAGTAGCATTAATGCATGTTTTTTGATCCCTAACCTGTTGCCCTCAGAGGCTGTTGTCACTGCAACTCTGTAAAGACTCCATTCCAAGTCCAGTTTTAAATGGCTTTTAATGTGCTCTCAATATGATTTCAATAGCCATCATCATATATTTTCCCCATCAAAACACTGAAATGCCTTCAAGGTGGAAAAGACATGGAATATCTTACCCATTCCAAGAAAGGGATGGCCCCTGAGAACTAAGGTGGCTTGTAAGAAGCCAGTGCCAGTAGAAGACTGTCTTGCAGTAGATTTCAGAATGTGAACATTTCACAGGTTTCACCAAAAATTGTTAGCGTTGTCCATGCTATTGCTCTACTTTCTCAATTTGAGTCTGCTTCCTATCAGAGCTCTCATTCCTGATGGCCACCCCAGTCTTGTACATGGCAAGTAGGTCATCTTGTCTGTCAACATCCGGGATGTGGCACAACAGTGAACAATTTCAGTGTGACATAATCTTTGTGGGTGTTTCATAAGAATGGATTTTCAGGACACATTTGACAGAGGAGAGGGGTAGAAAGGCACTACAAACACTAACTGGTAAGAGACATAGTGATGTGTGGGGCAGAAAACAATAAATGGATTAGCAAGGTCAGTACTGCTGGGATGAAGGGCATGAAAAGGAATATGGCAGGGAAAAAAAAAAAGCCCGAGATACAGTAAGGTCAACATGAAAATTTTCCGCGCAGTTTTGTTAGGATCTGGGGTCAAAGGAAAAGATTTGGTGAAAGGCATGAAACGATCTGTCCAAGTAAAGGAGGTTTCTTTAACAGCAGCAGGGCTCAGATAGAACTAGAGGGTGTAATTTAGGTGTCAAAGAATAATGCAGACATTATGAGGGATTTTAAAACTGTGGATAGATACCTTGGCTACTGGAAGCAATCTGAAGTGCATTATTGAAATGAAAGCCAATTGAACATGGAGACAGTGCAGGTGTAGCAGGAGGCAGAGAGGGAAAATTAAGGAAGTCTCCATGGCTCTCTGTCTGCATAAAGAAACAGAAGAGGGGAATTTTCAATAAAAAGGGAACAAGTGGTGTAGTAGGAAAGAAGATTACAAATGGGGGTTGGTCATATTAGCTGAGAACTGCTGCATAATATAGGATAGTGTTTCAGTGGAGTGGGAAAGTGCAACGGACTGAAAAGAGGGAAGGACCTTGTGTTCTTAATGTTGTCTGAATTCATGGAAATGGAAGGCATTGCTCAGCATGATATCTTTGGCATGCAACAGGGAATTTTGTAGGCACCACTGACTGTACTGACTAGTGGTAGGATTCATCTGCCTAAAATTAGGCAACCAGAGTAGCCGCCATCCAGCTGCCTCTTCCAATATCCAGTAATCCTAATCATATCTGCCAGCACCATGAAGATATCTTGGACACTTTAGTGCAGGTTCAAAGGACACTAAACATTTATGTGTCTGCAGTGACATTTGGTCATTATCTTCTTTAACCGTTTTGAGACCTGAAACACTCAACTTACATTAAACATCAACACTGTAGACTTTTATATTTGAATGCCCATGATCTGGAGTTGAATTTCACATTAGATAGTTCTAGTCAATTGAGATGAAGGGAGTGAACAGGGCTACCTACTACGTGTAGAATTGTGAAGATGATTGCCTTCAAATCTTCTTTAAAAATGTGAAATTGGATGAAAAAGGATAAATGTGTTCAATTTTTTAATTTATTTTTTTTTAGAAAAACAGAGACCAGTTTGGGATTGGATTGATGTTTGGCCAACCTGTTCCCTTTCATCTCTAACTCATAATACCGTTATCTGAAACCAACTATAATGTGTGCCTTTTCAAATCCTGATTTATAAATTTCATGGTTTGAAACAAGTATGACAACTCTGGTATGTACACATAAATGAGATATTGTAGTATTTGCAGTTTGTGTGGTTATTTGTTAGAGGATTGTTGATTTCAGTGCAATTCCTATTTGATAGGTGCCTAGAGTATAAATGTTAAGTGGCAACTTATTGTTTTATCTCTCCTGGTGAACTGATTCAGGTGACTGAATCTAGACAGGAACATATCTTACATGCACTGTGCCATTGCAAGTGACAGAAAAAGTGTGCACCCAAAGTACCTTCCACTAATCAAATACAGTGTCTATCTATTTGCAATGCCATGGCTTACTGCAGAACACTGCTGTCTGCTTACTCAGATCCCTGGGCTCTGACAAACCGTACATCATTTACGAGTGTTTCTTTGTTTCTCCTCTAAAGTCCCTATCTTCTTAAAAGCAAGAGAAAAAAAAAAAAACACAACAAGAACCAATAAATAAATAAATAATGGAAAACAGGAACAAGGAAAATGATAAAAAACTAGGAATATAGGACAGGCAGGGACCCGTCATTCAGTTCAATCATCTGTTATTACAAGCACACAGGCCACAAGATCTATTTAATAATCTCAGAGAGCTCCTTCTCAAGTGCTGTTAGCATTTTGCCCATTCTTTTCCACATAAAAGATTCATCCAAACCTTCTGCCTTCTGACAGCAGAGAACCCTTTCCTAGGCAAAGTTTACCCATGGCCAATTTATATCTATTTGTTTTCTTGCCAACACACTCCTTAGGTGAAGCAACTCTGCTCTGTAAATATGTCAGAGGGGTAAACATCAACAGCAGAGATCAATCACATCTAACTATAAGCAGCTAATGAAGGCAGTATTTTCTAGATCCTTATGTGAGAACAGAATCACCTTTTCTACTAAGGATTCTCTGACTGTATGGGATTGAATTTCATGATCGCTATGCATAAAACTGTACATTCAAAAGGGGTTGTTACCAGAGTCCTGTACAGCGGCACAGATATTTTTTTCTCCATTGCTGGAAATACCTTGACTTACTCCACATTGTTAGTGGGAGAGTTGGTTTCAAATCTGTAGCCAACCTAAAGATCCAGAAAACCTGTAGCTTAAATCATCTGCAAGTCTTTCTTGTATGGAGTTCTCCTGCAAAAGAGGGATTTGCAAGTGTGGGTCCTGTACAAGCTCTCTTTTTTTGCTTTGCTTTGACTGTCTTCCTCCTAGATGTGCCTCAATTATGAGGTCATTATGAAGGCAAGTGAGATGTTATGGAACATGTCTCACCTGCTGTATCATCAGCAAATATTTCTGAAACTCAAGAGTCATCTGCTTTACACCATGCGAAAGTCAAGATACCTTACAAGCTGGTGTCTGTATATGCTATAGATAAATATTCTTGACTCGGTTTATTCATTAGTTTAAAAATGGAGGCATACCTTCATTTAAGTAGAAATTAGAAAAGCATCTCTTTTCTTAAGTGCAGTCCTGTCATTTCACACCTCCTCAGTTAGGGACCCTTAAAACTCTAATGAAAATCCTGAACATATATATACAGACAGGTCATTGACTTGAGGAACAGGCAAAGCAAATTTCTAGAAATCCATTATGCAAAGAGGCAAGTAATGTCTTTTTCTCAGTAGCAACATCTTGAACTAAAAGGGAAAGATAGGCCATCTAAAGATATAGCTCAGAAAAACAGAGGGTACTGCAACTATCTTTCATAATAAAACACATCTTACAGACACTGGTCATTCAAAATTAAAGACCAGATTAAACATGATAACAAGGATTTTTTTTCTATATCGTGAGACACACATTTCTTCATTTACAAATATATGGATTAGCAATTCGACAAACCACTTACCACTCACTCTTGTTGATGGAGCTGTGTTGAATAATACTCCATTCTTTGAACTCTCTAAGTGAAATTAGAGTGCTAAAGGACTTTACAGAAATATGTTTGGAAGAATAGCTAGATTTTGGGAAGATGCAGAAACAAGAAAGAAAGATTTTAGTGACTGCCTTCAATAAAATAAACACTTAAGGAAATTCTGACTAAAACATAGTTTGGGCTAGCAAAGCCTGTAACACTGCCATTCACAAGGCTAAAATGGTTGTCAAGTTATAATTATCATCACCGCCTGTCCTCCATAGTACCAGTCTTGTTTTCCCTTTATCTCAGATGATATCTTGTCGAAGAAAAGTTGAGTGAATGGGCCAACCTGGTTTTTTTATTAAGATGGTGTGTATCAAATGAAATGGAACTTCCTCACTGAATAATGAGCATAAGGGAATGGGCTAGAGTATACTCACACATAGTTGCAGATCATCTTTAATTTGGGCATATATGGACTTTCTCACCCTCCTTTTTATAACTGTAAAATTTTCCTGGCATAACTTATTTGTGCTGAAAACACATGAGAGAAAAACAATGACATAAAGCTGGCCTGGCTTTTAGTGAAATCTATATAAAATACAAAGTAAAATTCCCATCACTAATCCTATAACAGCTTACACACCTTAATCAGAAAAAAACACTAACTAAAATCCATCGCAGCAATGCAAACATCTTGTCTGCATCATCACACACAGGAGTCTGTAGGCTTCACGTATGATCTGTATTAAAGCAGCATGTAGGCTCCTCAGTTATGTTCCCGCATCTGCTGCTGCTGTAACCTATGTGCATCAGTTACCTATGTGTCCCCAAAGGCTTTGTAAAGGGGAGTCAGCTGAGCCTCCCTACACACTTGACATCTATACAAGTTAATGACTCCCCCTTAGATGGCATTTCCACAGCCAGGCATGTGCTGGTAGGTGCAAAGATGAGGGGGAAAAGCCAGCAGTTATGAGTTTGAGCAGTCCCTCCAGCCCATAAGGAATGACTTTCTAATGACAGTATTATCCTTTGTTTCTTCTTGGCTTTGGTTGTCTCATTTTAATTCATTGTGACTCAGAAAAAAGTTGCTGTGAGTCCTGAGCTTGGGAACTATTGCCCTGACCTCCATGATTTCCAGGAAAATATGGATCAGTAAGCAGAAGAAAAATCACAATATAGTTTTGAGTGACAAAGAATTCCTGTAGATCTTTAAAAGAAAAAGTGGTCAGTCACAGACCAAGAGGAGAGAGTAACTTCTATAATCTGCTGTTCACAAAAAGAGAATGCTACCTGGGAAATGTACATTAGCTAGCCTTGATAAATGTTCTCCGCTCTTCTCAGCTGGGGAGATGTTAATTTTCATGGGTAAAGACAAGTTTCATCTCTCTGTATTTGGCTATATGCTATAGTAAGAAGTGTTTGGCTTCTCAGTGTATTTTTTTTTTCTAATGCTTAGCTTATATATGTTTTCTGGTCAATTTGCATGAGACAGTACAGAAATGGATTCTACATGACATAAGTTGTTAAACTGCAATCCATGAACATTAAAAATACATTCATCCAGGAGTATGCATTTCATGTTCCCAATTTTCAAAATGTTTGCCTTGTGAGACTTTATGAGTAAATATCTGAGCATGTCCCTATACAACATGAAGTTCCAGCTCCTTCGTGGTTTGCCTTCACAGCTAACCTCTGAAAAGAGAGAACAGACTATGCTTCCTATAGGTTTCATTTATAATAATGGTTTAGGACAGGGGAAAGAAGAAGAGGGATAGAGGAACTTAGCTGGATGATGGATGAATATGGAGTAATTTGACTTCCATGAAATGAAGAGCCACCATTCAGGCACAGATTTCATGGTACAATTGACTACATTAAGGTTAGATGACATCTCACCATTTTTTTGTTAGTTTTATAAACCCTTGACTGTGGCATCCTAAAGTATTCCTATTTCTCCCTTTCCAAATACTTAAAACATCATCACCTAGTACAGTAACAGGCAAAGCAAAATTGTCACACTGGACCTGCTCCAAACTTCACCCTGTCCAGCAGCACGTCTCTGACAACAGCAGGCATTCAAAACCCCAAAGATGTGTCAACAAGTTCCCAGTGTGCAAATACAGACTAAAGTCCCTTGCATTGTTTCATTGCCTCCTTTAATAGTTAGAGATTGGCTTAAGACCCAAAGCATGACATTTAAGTCAATTAAGTATTAAACAAAAAGTGGAAATGCAAGCTCTGGGTATTATTTGTATTTCTTGGAGAACACCAAGCACACAGACACATGGCTGATTCCAGGGCGACTCATACAAGGAAAAGTCTTTTCATTTGCTGTCCATGGGCTCAGGATCAGCTTTGACATTAACGTTTTGGATATATAGAGCATGAACCAGGCCACTGTGCAAGCAAGAGGAATCTAGTGCCAGCTATGCTCTGCTTCTTTGTGTGCTCGTGAAAATCCCTCCAGTCAGAAGTGTGTTGCGTTAAGTAATGCAGCAGACCAATGATTTAAAGAGTCATAAGTGATGGAAAAGGGAAATCTATTAGTATGTAGATATTCATATCCCTTTTCTCTGTTGGATTTATAGTCAGAAGTGCCTGGACAACTACTGTGTTTTCATTCATCTATATGAGGTAGTTAAGATATATATTTACAGTAGCCATTTATAGTTAATCTTTTTTTCTTTGCAAACTTTAATAACTCCTAATATCTTCAGTTGGTTTCATACACAACGTGCTTACTGAACTAATGCTTTCTATTCCCTTCTGAATAGAAACCACTCCTGCCCAGACCTTGTGCAGCGAGGGATTTGAGTGCGGTAGACAATTTCAAAGACTGCTCTTTCTATTTAACAATCAGTGCATTAGGCTAAAATATTCACACAGATGCACTAGCAATTGAAAGGGTGTGCAGTGTAGTGACAAGGTCCTTCTGTTACCTGGACTGTAGAATGATGAATGAGCATTAGTGGAATATTCTTTCAGCCTTTAGGTTTACCTTGATCTTCTCACAGAATGCAAATTGACATTATACCCACATTTCTATAGTATTTATTACTGTGGTCATGATGTGAGGGCTTTTTTAAATATGAATAGTGTAAAAGGGGAAACATATTACTGCAAAGAGGCATTATTGTGCTGGGAATGTATAAACAGCTGAGAAGAATAGAGCGACATGCTCATAATGGAAACTGAAAGCTCTTCATTTTGTCCTGATTGTCTACCCTTCCTTTTTAAACAACCTTCCTTTTTCCTAGCTATCAATACAAAGTTCTTTTTGGTAAAATGAAGTGCATTCATGCTGCCTGAAAGAAGCTTTTAAAGTTGATCTGTGCCCACACAAAAGGGAGGCAGTGTTTGAGCACATCAAGTTGAGGAAGCAAACTTGGTCAATGTTCATTACTCACGGCTTGACACTCTGAGCCTCCATATCATTTTGTAAAGAATCAGATAAACTTTCCTCATGATAAACAACTGAAATAATTTTTCTTAGCTGTCAAGTCCTTTTTTCCCATTTCCAGCCTGTTCTCACACTCTTCCCAGCTCGTAAAAGCAACTGAGCACAGCTCTTTGGACTGATAAATGGGCTCCTTTCAATTGGTGGCAGGCTTCAGGAAAAAGAGATAATCCTGGATAATGTGGACACAGTTTTCATTTCATGTCACCCAATTAAACTGCAATTATCCGGAGTGCAACAGCAGAAAAACTGGAAAGAATGGTTGGAGAATGAGGAGCCCTGGCTCCCTGGGACTCTTTATACTACACACATTAGCCTAGATTTGTTCTATTCTGATAATAAAGTGCCAGTCTAAGCACTTAGCAGCGCACAGTGAGAGACAGACCAGCTGCAACCTGTAGCTCAGAATGAAATACTATTGCAAGTGCTCTGGGAAACATCAATTTGATCCAGAGTAACTTTCCGGGAGATTATTTGCATCAGGAATCCAAAGCCCTGTGCTGTGGTTAATTACAACCAGAGCAATATGGTCAGGAGGTGCTCTGAACAATGCAATGAAGTTCAAATTACAGGTAAAATCAGGACAAAAAAAGTATTTTCTTAGCATGACTCACAGTAGCACTGCAAGCCAAAATAAAGCAGGTATCAACCATTTGATTATGAAGGCAAACTGCATTAACGTATCTTATCTCTTCAGCATTTTGGCTGAGATTTAGGGCAGGATGAATTTAATATGTTAATATGTCTTATTAAGTTACCGCTCTTGCAGTAAAATTAACTGGATAATCTAACAGATCTGTTTTATCTCTAATTACCATGATCCTGGTAAACTGCAATTAAATAAACAGATGGAATTTTTCAGCTTGTGGCCTGGTGTATCGGAACATTTTAGTAATTGAAATGCATGTATTTGCTATTATTTCTTTATTTCTTTTGCTCAACCCTATGAGTGCGTGGTGCCTGTCCTATAGGCATGGGATGTAAATACAAGGGTGACACATAAAGTGTCTCCTACAACTAAAAAGCTTTGTTCCTGGAAGTCCCTACTCTTTGCCCTTGAATTTTTTACTTCGTTTACTCCTACATGAAGGACCAGGCGGAGCTACCCCAGGGTGTGAGACAAGTCAGGCAATTTGACCTACTTTTCCTTTTCATGAGAGGAAAAATGGGCATTAGGGTGTTACATTGCTATGTATTGTCAACATGCAGAGAATAACTTTTGCTTGGGCTCCCTTCACACACTGGGGAGCACCAGCAAAATGGGGAACCACTATCTTCAGTGGCCTCACCTGAGGCTGTGTGCAAGTTCCTGTGCCAGGTGGTGTGGGTGCACTTGCCCCGTATGAAAAAGGGACAACAAGGGACAGAAATTCCTCGGTCAGACTTAGAGCTCCCCAGCACAACTGTCGGAGACTCTTACGTATTACTTTAGCCCTCATCAGGCACCAGACTTCACAGGTTTTGTGTAGGTCAATATCAAGTGATAAACGATTTTTACAATATTTTTTTGTTAGCAAGTCACATAACAGAAAAGAGTGTGATACTTTTGCAGGAAAGACAAAGCAGATCTGAAACTGTGCAGTGATGAAGCACACATTTCCCAAATGAAGTACAGCTATTTCATAAGCAGTTAGTTTTTGGACTGGAAATATTCTGTTCTACCTGAATTTTTCAGTTTGGCCTTATATACAGGTTTTTATCAAATGTTAAAATGCACTTCCCCATCCCACCTGGGAAAACCCCAGGTGCAGAAACACTTGGTTCTTCAGAGATGTTAATAGAATTGGGATTTCCCTGTTTCCAAAATAATACCATGCCTCCCACGCTCTTTATTCCATTCCTTCACATTCCTACCTGAAGCAGGTTCTGGGCTGCTTTGAAGATTGCTTTTCTGTTTAAAACTTGAAAGGCACCTTGTTCCTCGTGGAGCCTATTTAAATAGCAAAAAGCTGCACCTTGATGTGAGAAGGAGCTGTAGAGTGGAAAGAGGGGCTGTGGCAGGAGTACAGGCACTCACACGTAAAGACGATATTAATGGAGAGGTTCAGGTCCTCTGCAAAAGGATGGGATTTATACCAATAGAGATAAACATTTTAAAGTATGGTAACTTTCTTTTGACTATTTTGTGTTCTCAAGGAGCCTTTAAACAGCTGTCCTATAAAACAGGGCAGTCAAGAGCCCTAACTGGGGGCTAGTTTTCTGGCAGCAAGAGAGGTAACATGATTTTAAGGAACAAATGTATTTTGCTTTTGGAAGCACCATCTAGGGGACAAGGTCAGTTGACCAGTGATTTGCTCCTATTAGAAGCTGACACCTTTTTTCAAACCAGTCCTAAGATTTCAAAGATGACCAGGGCTGAAGAAGGAGGGGATCCTGCAGGAGGTGCAAAGGCTGATATGCATATGTAGGTAAAGAAAGGTGATTGTATTTGATTTAAGGAACAACGTTTGGGCAACAAAGTAGAATAAATCAATCTCTTACGGTTCTAGGAAGAAGAAGGTTAAGTGCTTGAGCAATGTCAAGCCTGAGATCTGTCCTGATGAGCATGTCAAGGCATTGATCTTATTAAATTGTATTTATCTAAGTAAAACCAGAAATAAGGTCTTGTGTACAACACAGTATATACTACATTAGTCTTTTAGCAGAGTACACAGAGTGTGCAGAGAGAATTAACATTGTGCATTAACAGCATATAGTGCAGTGTAATGGCAAATGATGTTGCGTAAACTCGTCACGCTGCTTATGCCAAGCAGTGTGCACGTATTAAAAGAAGGTCCCTTCCCAAGCAGATCTGCTGTCCAAAGAGGCAAGAGAGACAAACTTGGGCACAACACCTTGACTTGCTGGGCACAGAACCTGAAATTTCCAGCATTTAGGTCAGTTATGGAACAGACAGTGCTGGGTAGAAGATATGCATATCGGTCACATAACTGTTTTATCATCTCTTTTCTTATCTTGGAAATATGACAAGAATTAAGATTATTCAAGCCAGATGCTGACTTCATTTACAGCTAGGGAGCAAGGAGAGTCACACCTTCATAAATGTTTCTATTTCCTCATTTCTTTCTCCAAAGAGAAAAGCTACCATGTACTAATCTTCAGGAGAGGTAAGCACATGACATCTGTAAATCTCTTTAAAAATAGATGTATGCCATATAAATACATGTATTTTTTAAAATATATATGATGCCTTAAAACATCTCTGTGAATGATTTTTCATTCCAGTGTGGGAAAGTTATGCATTGTAAGGGACTGAATTTTAAAGGACTGTAATCTCCATGTGATCCTTCTCTTCATTTCTATCTATTTGCAACTTGTTAGGAAGAAACAGAAACTCAGGGATGGCTGCAGTTTACTTCCTGTTCTACTGTTCCTCTTAAGCTGTTCTGGGAGGAGAAATACTAACTCCTGAGGATGTAGCTTTACCAAAATATCAATATGTACTTTTTGTAAGAGTTTCATTAGCTGATGGCATTTTGCTTGATTACCAGCAGTCATTGTTCCCCTCAGAAAAGAGCAGTGTCAGATAATTTCACCCCCTGCTTTCTCTTTGGTTGCACAGTGGCCGGGAACAGGAATTAGAGACCCCCAAACCAAGCGGAGGCCAGGGCTCTGAATGGAGCAGCTCTGTCTGAATCTCATGCTAATGAGATCAGGAAGGGAGGAAATGTTGAACTCCAACCCTGGGCTGCCAAGCAGCTTGCCCCTGCCTCTGCGGTGGGCAGAGCCAGCTGGGAGCAGTGAGGGTCCGAGGTACCCAGGGGATCAGGATGCTACTCAGCTGGCAGGAAAGGGAGCAAGAGTTTTGCTTATCTTAATAGCTCTTTTTGTTCAGGAATCACAGTAGCAGCCCTTATTTGCAAACTTGGATAAGTATAATGCACTCTGAGCTCTTGCACAGGTGCTGGGCACTAGTGATTTTTCTCCCTGCCTGCACAATGCCTGCTTTTTTTCCAGGGCTGCAGGAAGGAACTGGAAAGACTCAGTCAGACAAAAGTGCTGGCTGCACATTTGGCCAAAGTGTTGACTGGCTTTTGTTGCTGTGTACATAGTGCCATCCATGAGCCCAGCAATGATGACCTAGAAGGTGATCTGACAATGAATGTTTCTTTTGGAGAATGTGTCAACTATTGTAGAAGCTTGCACATTTGTAATTAGACTGACTGGTTCCAACAGATAATTGCCTGGCAGTCTGTCGTGATAGCCGTGTAGATAAACAGTGTATTTTCTTTCCTTCCTTCAAAAACATAACAAGAGGCAGAAACAGGACCTGGAGTATTTGCAGAGATAAAGTAAAAAAAGATAAATCATAGTAAGATGGAGAACTTAAGAAAAGCAACATGCTCTTGTTGAGCCATTTTTCTGAGAAGTTACGCTCAGTAAGGAGCTGCCTTACTGAATTAGGCAGGTTTATACCATGTCAATGCAACTTTGCTGACTTGCTTTCTTTGATAATCTATTATTGGACTGTTTCAGTAAAGATTGCCTGCCAAATATGGTGTTTTCTTTCTCTTTTCTTTTTTTCTTTTTTCTTTTTTTTCTTCTCCTGTTGTGGTTTACAGCTTGCCCAAGCTTGATTGATGTTATCATAGGTTGGTTACTGAATGGAACACTGTCCAGATGATGAATGACATCCTCTTCCTCTTAAGGTTCTGCTGTTCTCTAAGTCCACTAGGTGCTGAGGGACCACAAAACTTAGTAGGCTGAGTACCTGAGGATAGAGAGAGACTTACAGTACTTGCCTCTTCAACATGGATAGGGCACTGGTGGATTAATAGTTTGAGGAATCTTAGAACACGTGGCTCTTTAAGATGTTGGTGCTTCTACACAGGCTTTTTTTTTTTCCTGTGTTAACCTCTGTTAAGTTAACAACTTAGGAGATGGAGCAATCCACCACATGTGATTTAGGACAAAGTCGGTTAGCCCACCATTAGAATGCTTGAAACTAAGTCTAACCTCACACACAAATATAGTCCCTCTTGTTAAGATTTCTAGAAAGCTAGCAAGATTTTTGGAGCAAAAGAAATCCTCACTGTTAATGAGCACATCTTTTTCCAATAAAGTAGGAGGAAGAATACAGTATATCCTTAAGGCTTTTGCTGTTTGCTTTGTTATGATTAACCTTCTGGTAGAAGATGTTTCTTCCGTTGTGTGACAGGCTGTCATCGTAATAACTATTCTCAGACATTTCTATTGTGTTAAATTCAGATACCCTTGATCAGTATTGAGCACCTGTTGTTCTACAAACCTATGAATAAATGTGCCTGCTGGTGTGATCCACAATGGATTATAAACCTTTTGCTTAAATTATTTTAAATTATAACATTACTAGGTGCTTGTAATATAGATTATTGAAAGATCCATTTTTCCTTTTGGGAAGCACTAATTGGAAACTTAATTTCCATTAAATTTTGTTCCATTGGATTTTGCTGCTTGAAAAAATGTCAACAAACTAACAATTTTCTTATTAGAGAAAACCAGAAAGACAAAATATTTCCTTATTCTTAATGTAAATGTGGGAGGTAATATAGTGATTCATTACTTTTCCAAACCAAGTTATAATATTTAGTGACAAGAAAAGTAACCAAAAGTAACTCTATTAAAGAAAAGTATTTGGGAATAGTAGGTTATATTTTTCCTATTCTCTTTGCAAGCAAGATGGGAATGTAAGGTAACAGTAAAATTATCCATGGTGGCTTTAGTCTGTAGTTTATAATTCCTAACTCTCTCAGGATCCAGAGGACTGAATTCAATTTTACTTCCTTCTTAAAGATTTGAGACAACACCTTTCACAAGGTTATGTCAGTACTTCAATTTATGAAATGTGGAATGGGTTTCTTACTCTCTCCCATGGATTCCTTCTTCAAAATAATTTAAATAAATATAGGACAACTGGGGTAAGACATGGACCCTGATGGCCTTTTCTTCATTTGAGCTACGAGGTACTCTGGGTGTGATCTCTCAACTCCCACCAGAGTTAATAGCTGGAAAAACGTTTAACCAGTCATCGAGCATGCGAATAAGGAGGACTCTATGACAGGTGAATTAGTGGGGATGTGGGAATCGAAAAATCAATAACTTGTACAGACTTAATTAGGATATTATTGCAATGCTGGAATGCAGAGGACTGTCTACCACTGGATTTTATGTTCATCTGATCTTGCAAACCCAGACATCACAGTGGTACATCATCCTGCCCTTAGCATCAAACTGAATGGTGGTCCACCAAAGCATCCATCCCACCCAGTACCTGACTACTGCCTGTGCCGGGCACTGGCGCTGTAGGCAGCAGTAGCTGCAGGGTGCTCTGCACATAGCTGTGGTAGGTATGGGAATGAATGGTAACTAGGGTTGTTGCTGCTGTTTTTATTTTGGCTGGTTGGTAGAGGTCTCACTATTCTTTAGCTTTTGAATTAGAATGATGTAAAAGGCCCCAGCACTATGCTAAACACTACACTACAAGGTTTATCAGAAGAGGCTATCAGTTATGGGAGAGTTACCCAGAATCAGAGAATTAGGAACAAATTCTGTGGGTAGTCAAGAAGTTTGTGGGTTAAAGAAGTGAGTTAGTTCCTAATCATCTGTGACTCTGGATGACTGGTATTCTATAAGCTGACCATGCTATATATGTGGAAAGGCAAATGGGCATCTACTTTGTGTGTGCACCCATGAAGGCCGTCTGAGGCATACCCGCAGCCATGTACAACTCTCCTCTCTGGGTTGCCTGTCCCAGGAGTCTCTAGTACATGTTGTTAAATCCATATGCTTGAGCTATCAGGCAGATGCATCACCCCTGTATGACCTTGGCTTTTTCTAAAGTAGAAGGAGGAAGCTTGCTTGGGTGAGTGTATCTAAAACAGAGGAGCTCGAGTGCTGGTTGTTATTAACATACCATGCTGAAAACACACGCTGCCTCAGCCTTGAGCCCTCCAAGACACCAGGTCTGTAACTTGGTTGATAACTCCCATTCTCTGAGGTCATTCCCTGGGTCTCACACTGACTTCCTGCATGACTTCAGTTGCTGTGTCTGCATCATTTTCGAAAACAGTTTTGAGGGGCTTTGAAAATACAAAACTCACACAGGGCCAAATTCAAAGATCAGTGAGAGTCTTCCCACCGCTACTGGTGGGCAAGACAGGAGTGGCCCCTCCCCTGGTTCAGCAGTCTTGTCTCCTAGTCCTAAAGGTGACTCTAATTAACCTGTGCCACATGACCTAGGCATGATTTGAGCTGAATCCTGTTTCAGCCTAGCCTTTTCTAAGCACTGCTTAATTTTATTTGTTCCAGGCTTCCAGTTGTCTCATGTGGGAGCGATCACCATCCACTCCTCTCCCCTATTGTTTGCAGCCAGTGTGCAGTGCTGTGCGCCACAGATGGAGTTCCTCGGGAGATTAATGATGTGCTGAACAATGCCTTGTAGTTGATACCCTCTTGAACTCTGACACCTGACACTGGACACCTTCAGTAAGAGTCAAGGGCTGAGCAAGTAAGCAAATTCCAGCTAGATAGTGATTTCCCTCGATGTATCTTCTGTGAATAATAACATTTCTTTGATGTATTTGTCACAGGTAGCTTTGGTTTTACTGGTTGTCACATAAATGCTGGAGAAAAGGGTATTTTTATGGTTATACATAGAAAAAGTATATTTAATTCTGCCAGTCTGTGCCTCTGGCCCGTCTCTCTTAGAGGTGGGAGAAGCAGGTAATTTAAGTATTTGTATAACAGTTTGTTGTGACTGTAATCGAGAATACAGACAAAAATACCAGTTCCCATTTATTATTTAGCAAGAACTCCCTGTGGTCCACTGTCCTGCCTGAGGACATGCATTAAAGTAGTTATCAATGGCTCAAGAGTTTAGCCCTGCTTCAGTAGCCTCGTGTGCTCCCGCTTGCTCTCCCCCGGCTGGCCCTCCCTGTTCGTCAGCCAATTGCCCTTTTGTGACATGAACCCCATGGTCGGGAAGGCACTGGGTATTGTTAGCACTGTTCCCTACAGTAGATTGGCAGCCAGGAGTGCTGGGGAATGACAGGTCCCATAATGCACCCTCATCGCAAAGATGGAGAGCGTCACCTCTGTAACATTCCCAGCTTTCATTAGCCTGAATGCAATTGTGCTAGGTTTAATTTTTGGAGTGTTTGCAGTTTTTCCAGCAAATAGCTGTTTGAACACAGTGTCCCCATTATATCACCACAGTCAAAGAGAGGGAAGATAAAGGCATTGTGCAAAGTTTCTGTGGCTTTGCAGACAAGGATTTATGTACTGGAGAACTCTCATCTGGCAGTCAATTTGCCTTTGTCTTTCAAAGTATTGGAAGTACCAGGGGAGTATGCCTGAGAGTTTTATTTACCAGATTACCGAAGTATTGGGCATCTTTAGATTTGTTGTAAAGACAAATGCTTTCAAAACAATTTTACAAACTTCTGCTGTGTTTGAGGAAGGAGGCAAGTGAAACCCTTGAAATGTTGTCCTTTGAACTGCTAGAGGGATGTATGACTGAGGAAGGGACTTGAGACTGTATAACTTCGTGAGTTTAAAATGTGATCTGTCATAAAGGTCTGTCCATCAGAGAGAGAAAGGAAAAATGTATCCACCACTATCTACTTGAGAGGGGTAAGTAACCATGTTAGTAAAATCAATTTTCTCTGAAAAATGACAGTTCCTGGTTAATGAATATGAGGATAAACTGAGTTTTAGAAAAAAATCAACAATTTCTAAACAGACAAGGGTGAGATTCATTTATAGCTTTCTTAGAAGCTATACTTAGTTTATAGCTCAGCTTACAACAAGCAAGAAGTATTGCAGTTAATAGGATCTGTCCTGGCTAACATTTTCCCTCTCCATCTTACCCTGCTATTTGATTCTGACTGACACAGCTAAAATTATAGTGAAAGCAGAGTCTGTAAGATCGGGCTTTATTGTCTGAAAGCAGAACTGAATGGTATTCATCTAACACTCCTTCAAGTGGGTGAGTGCTGAGGGGAAAGCTGCTTACAAAAATACGTAATTTAGCGTTAAAATCAACTACTGTACTGGAGAGCCTGCATTACAAATACCTTGGTCACTATAGACAATCCTGGAATTTATGGAACAGCTAGCATTGCTAACATGATAATTAACTTAAATAGCACAAAGTGATTCCCATGATATTGCAGAAAGAAATCAGAACAGAATCTGTTGAGAGAATAAAGGCCTTTATATCAGAATAAAGTATGACCCACTGATTAAGGGTTATCAGTAGGGACCAGTAAATACCCTGGAATGTCTAACCAGCTTGAAACCCTACCAGTTCCTGTAGCCAACATTTGCAAGGTTCCAAAAAAATACCTACCTGCATGCCTGGCATCCATGAAGTTCTTGTAATTTCTCATTCCAGGTAAAATATTATGTGAAAGGCCATTTCTGCAGCTAGCCTTGATAAATTCGAGAGCTGCGAAGTATCTCCTTAAACAATGCCTATCTCCTATGGAAGATGTGAAACTAACTTTCTGCTGTGTTTTCATTTTCTCATTTGAGGAGAAGTTTCCTAGCTTATTCTTTCACAGGTGTAGGTGGTGTCTGTGTTTGTTTCTGAGGAGCTGGTTTCTGGCCAGATTGCTGAAGTAGACTCAGGCCCTAATCCACAGTGCAGAATATGGTCCATTTTAAGATATAGTTCTAAGGAATTTCCTTTGGCCAAGGGGGCCGTCCCTACCGTAACATGAACCTTTCTCCTCCCAGTGCAAGCAATGTCCTGCTTTAAAAAACAGCAATGGTCCTGCTGGGAAGAGCATCTTTTTGATCCATCAAAGGCTGCATTTCAGCCAGATATGAAGAAAACACCATGAAGATATGCTGAAGGTCAGTATTGTGCCAGTGCTGACATTATTTCAGTCATATGCACAATGCTGATGTTTTCTTCTATTGGTCTGACAGATTCTTTCTCCTGGGAAAGAGATGGACAGGAGAATGTTGACCCCATCATTTCCATGTGTGGCTGTGGAAGCTCTGCTATGGTACCTAGAGTGTTTTCCACTGGATCAGTACAGCACTCGCTGAATCAATCTACAGGCATCTGCAAAATGTAAGAAGGTCTAAGAGGGGCAAGGAAAGAAACCAAGCCTTTCCTTTAAGGTGCCGTCTGAGGCTTAGGAGATGTGGGAGATCAGGCTGGGTGACAGATCTTTACGGTTGATTTAGCTTCAGCATTACACCATCTCTCTGTAGGTCTTTCTCTGTCCTCTGCTCATGTTGCCCCTTTGTTTTCTCTGTTTAGGATATATGTGTCATGGGGCATGATTACATCTCTCTCTGTGGTCTTACAGGGCCTGGTACTGTGGCAGATCACTCTGGATACTCCCAGTAACAACAATAAGAAAAACAACTGTGATAGGTTATTTGGCATATGATTTTGAGAGAGAAATATGTACAAGTGTCATAGTTTGAAATTGGCACCCCTCGAGAGAGGGGGGCTCAGAGGTGATTGCCTCGAGAACCAATCACCACTCATGTTGTTCGCTTCTGCTCAAAATCATATATACACAGCCCACCGGAAGCTGTTGGCATTGTTCTGCTGTTGGTGTCTGCTGTGTGTGGGTGTGGAAGGCCAGGGGGTGGCTGGGCTCCTTCCTTCCCCCCTCCAGGGGGGAGAGGGGAGCCCTGCGGCCCCCCCAACTCTGCCTAGGCCAGAGCAGAGTTAGAGGCAGCATTTTGAGTGTGTGCAGTGAGGGAAGAGACTCAAAGCACCTGACCTGAGGTAAGAGGAGAGAGGCAGGCTTTGCAGCCAAGCCCTCTCCCCCCTCCTTTCTACAATTAAGCTGTGGAGGGGGTATTTTCCTCTCCCTCCACTGGAAAGTGGAGGAGAGGCTCAGCATTGAAGCTGAGCCAAGAGACGGGCTGGAGGAGGCTCGGTTGCCAGGGAGAAGAATCCCAGGCAAGAACTGGAGACGAGCCAAAGAACTTGGGAGTTGCCCTGGCGAAGCTGACCGGGGGGCAGCCGAAAACTGACTTGGAGAAATGAAGATTCCAATGCCTACTGTGATAAGCTGGACTACACTCATAGCAGCCTACGAGCCGAGATATGAGATTGAGAGAGAGAGATCATACAGCAGAAATGACACAGATCGAGGAGAAAGGACTCAAAGCTACTGTCTTGGACTCCGTGAGGAAGGAAGGACTTCCAGAAACAGCCGAAGGTTGGTTAGGGAGTGTTCAGGGGCCCAGAACACTCCCACGAGAGAGACTGCATTACCCAGCAGCCTTGAAAGGCTCTTCCTGGACTAAGTTAAAGGGAGGGGCTTAAAAGGACTGAGAGAAGTGTAATATATATATATATATATATATAGTTGCTTTTAGTTTGTACAGTATATTTATTTGTGTAAATAAATGTATATACTTCCCCCTTCCCCTATAGAAGCCTCTGGCCTGAAAGTTTCTCTCTGGTGTTGGGATAAATTGTGGGAAAGGGTGGGGGGAAGCCTGGAAATTGGATTTTGGGTTTCTAATGTGGCTCAAACTGCCATAACAAGAGATTCTAAAAATAACTCATTGCCTTCTTTACAAACACTGCAATATCACTGATAACAACTCTCTTCTTCCAGAGCGCACTCTCAGTTCTTAGGACTGAACTCTCAGGACATTCTTGTAATAATGGCAATAACTTTACACTGTTATGAAGGATGATGCAATTATTGTCCCATTTTTATGTATTTTGGACCAAAAAATTTAATTACCCATCATCAGGACTGAGCTGCATCTTTGCTGTAAGGTAATCTAATACTATAGAATTCTCTCACCTGGGCATCAGGTGAGCATCACATTTTTTGCCTGGAAAATGTGTTGCTTTGGCAAAATTAAACTGTGGATTTATAGTATAGGCATGTGTACAAAGACCTAGATCTGTATATATCTGTAAATACACTAAACGTGTATTTCTCATTTCAAAACTTCATAATAGAAATTACTAAAAAGGTATTTCAGGGAATATATATATTATAGCAATACATACACACATGCATTCATGAATGTGTAAAAAGGACTTTCTGTCATGGGTTCAGAAATGCAAGGAATATTACACAGCTGGAGAGGCTGATTTATTCTTTTTGGAGCAACTTTAAGGCAGTCTGGATTTCCTCTCCTCTGCTGTTCAGAAACAATGCCAAACAAGATGTTCAAGAAGATCTATATTAAACTGCACCTATTGATCTGTCTCCTCTCTGGACTTGACCCAGGTTGAACACATCTTACCATAATTCAACTATTTTAAGACCTAACATCCTGGTGTGCGCAAATGAATGTCCCCTATATCAGGCCCAGGAGTGAAGAGAATACAAGGTTTATGCTTAAGTTTCAGCATATTTGTAAGTGCTTTGCTGAATAAGGCTTTGCCCCAGCATGTGCTTATTTCTGATTCAAGGGCTCAATCTATTTAGTGGACCTTTAGATAAATGCAATAAAAACAACAGAGGCATCCCTTGCCTCTCCTCCCAAAGACCACAAAAAAGCCCTCATTATCTAGATAAGAACAAGATTTATTTCAGTGGAATCAAAAGTAAAGCTTGTGAGAGCCTGTGTAACATGTGCCCATGGCACTAAGCACACAGCAGTGTCAGTGCCCTGGGCACTGCTCCCTGGTCTTAAACCCTCATAAGATCCAAATTCACATATGTGGAGCTGGCTAAGTGCGAAACCAGCATATTTGTGACTTGGTCTCAATTTACTATGAGTATAATTTAAGTGTACAGTTGAGAATCCTCATAATTTCTACAGGCTTTTCCCCAAAAAGTTCTTTGGTTTTGCTTTGAGTTGTTTGTTCTGTTGTTTTGGGTTTTTTGCCCAAGAGGGCAGGGAGGATGTTAGCATTTGTTGTTTGTTTTATGTCTCAGCTCCATCTCTTTGGGACATACATATGCTGTCCTCTTAACTATTTGGGGTACTATAGCACAAGTCTGGGCTACCTACCAGAACAGAATCTCGTGATGTTGCAGCACAAACAGCAGGTATCAGCACTGTGCTATGATTTACTCATTACTTAATCTTAGAATCATAGCATTTTTTAGGTTGGAAAAGACCCTTAAGATGATCATAGAGTCCAACCATTAACTCAGCATTGCCAAGTCCACCGCTAAACCCGTGTCCCTAAGAGCCACATCCACACATCTTTTAAATACCTCCAGGGTTCATGACTCCATTGTTAGTGACTCCTCCAATCAGCATCAAGAAAGGGACTGACCTCCAAGGCCTGAGGTGTGAGTCTTTGGTGGGTCTGTAGGGGGCTGATGGAGCCAGGAGTGCAGCTGGAAATGGAGTTCTTGTGGGGTTAATTTTGCAAGGGTTTCTATTTCTAGGCCATAGATATACAAGACCAGCTGCAAAGAATGTCTGAGGGATTCAGAAAGTGATGCTGCCTTCCCTCTCTTCCATAGATCTGGAGAGTCAGCATAAATCAGCTCCTCTGTTTCCACAGAGCACATCTCTGATCCCATATAGCCAACTCATGCTTGGCAAGGAGGGGACGAGTCAAACCTTTTTGCATCTGGAAAATCACCATCCTGCTCTCCATGCATGGGAGGAAGTAAGGGGAAATAACAATCTGCTCCTCACCATCAGTTAGCCCTTATAAATGTAGTTCAGTAGCCTGAACGACAGACTTCTCCAGGTCTTTTATAGTAGTTGTCAAGCAAGAAAAGACAAATGTCCTGCTGCTGAGATCCTGAGGAGCTTTGCCTGGAGAGGATGAACATGTTACCTCTCAGGTTTGCCTTCCTGAAAAAGAAAAATATGTGGTGCTAGTTGGGGGAGCAGTCAGATCTGGAGGGCCATATGCTGGTTTTGGCTCACTGAAGAAAGCCAGCATCTGGTTCAGCTCTGTTTCAAAATTAAAATTGTTTAAATGGAGCCAAATATTTAAATATTATTTATAATTTTATTTCCTGAATATTAACTATGGTATATGGTAAAATGACTGCTGTACCTGCAATAAAGGCTTTTTAGGGCTTGTGAGCTGCTCAGTCTCTCTGTCAGTGTTTACACAGTTATGCAAGCCAACTATTCACTGCATGGCACACAGTTTCAGCTACACATTCATTGCTTAATTAAAAGTACTGCTTTTAAAAGAGCAATAGGTTCTGCTTTGATTTTTTTTTTAGTAACTGCGATAGTAAACTCCATACTAAAATGCTGAGTTCTAAGAAGTAATAAAAATTTATGAAATGCATGCAAACTCAATAAAATATTAGTTAAAAATTCACGATAAGGTATGTCATTTTGTGTCAGGATGCACACAAACACTGTTCAGAGGTATTTGGGGGCTGGGAGAAAATAACTCTAACATACTTTGTGGAGCTAATATTCAGTGCCAATTTCCACTAATTATCTGGCATTCTCTTTTTTTTTAAGTGGGTGGGAGCTTTGTGAAAACTTTTCAGACTTTTCTCATGAACACCCTGAGTTTGAAGCTACCTGAATTTCTCTGAAGGGTGTGGTATGTGTGTAGTGTTTGGAAGGCGAATAGAAGACTCAGTGGGATCCTGGTGTTTATATCACAGAGGGCATGTCAGGCAATCATCTCCAGAACATCTCCAAGATCCCCTTTCCCTCTATAGTGCCAGAACACTGTGGTTAGCCTAAGTGATCCTGGTAATGAGAGCAGGTCTCAAAGCAGTTTATCCCAGAACAAGGATGGCAGCAACAGAAAACAGAGGATGGAAGTTCCTACCAGGTTTGTTTCCAGAGAGGATTGTCCTGGCTGAATCCCAGAGCTTCAGAAGTAACATCCCATGGCAGAAGCCCATAGGGAGGCAGATGTCTCTCACTGGCTGTGAAGAAATGCCCTCGCAGAGCAGCTGCTCTGCCATACCTTCCTTCCCCAAATTTGCCACTGACTAGCTCTAGCAATGCTCTTCTAAATTTTCTGGCTTCTGTGACTCCTGTTCATAGGTTCCTTGTTCTCCCGACAACTCTCAACTACCCGTGGGTGGTTTATCCAGGTGGCTGATAAACCATGGATGTTGGGATGCAGAAGCTGCTCAGATCCAGCCAAGTTTATTAACTCTTATGTAGTGTTGCTCTGCTGCTGTTTGGGCCAGCTGGGATTCAGGAAAGGAGTAATCACCTCTGTACCAGGTGAGACCAACTTTAGGTACCTGAATATGCATGGAGCCAGATGGGCTTGCCCTGCTTTGCCTTCCCCACCTTGGGGACAAGTGGGATACAACCAGAGAGATATACAGACCCTCCTGCATGGAGACAGGATCATGCCTGAGCCAAGCTGCTGTGAGTCTGGCTGGTGCAAGGGAATCCCGAGGAGTTTCTGGGATGTCTTGATGCTGGGATCCCAGTGTTTTTGCTGTGCCTGTGTTGATTTTGTTCACCATGTCTCACTTCAGGACCTACGTTTGCAAATCCCGCATGCACTGACCAAGGTTGCAGAGCAAATCAGCACAGCCTGAATTCAGGCCATCTGCCCCGCTGCCCAGATAAAATGAGTGAGAATCTCACACAGTAACTGGGAGCTCTGTGGGGTTCCCCATAGGGTGCACTGGCATGGGATTGAGCTGGAAGTGTTGCTGTTGCTATATGGTAAATGTAATGTGAAAATTTTAGGAAAAATTATTTTTAACTCTCATTTAGTCTCAGTTCTCCCATTTCCTATATTTTATTTCTCTTTAAAGGACAGGAAGCGTACATCGATCCCAGAGCAAAATACCAATTTAAAATATCAGACTCAGACATGCAGGCCAGGGCAGATGCTGACTACTCATAGAGCAATTGCATCTGGATACATTTAATATTATGTCCTCACATTTTTACGCTCAGTTTTTACGCTTGTCAGCAGATTACTTATTTCCCAAATGTGGTATTTCTGGATTGAACCTGACATTCGTAGCACAGTGCATGAAATCTACTTTGGGAGCATGGGATGCTCAAGCCATGTGACCCACAAGTTAGCTTCATGGGGTGATAAAAGAAAAAAATATACACAAAACACAGGTGTTTCACACCACATAGCCAGGGAAAGCATAGGTCTGTTTTTATCAATGAGTGCCTAGGCTGCCTTCTGCCTGGATAGCTTAGAAATTTTCTATTTCACCTCGGTGCCCAATGGTGACCTCAGTGTTTTCAAGAAGAACAGAACAAATAGCTGATAAAAAAAGGAGTTATAGTAGCCTTACTGAACAAATAAATTGGCAAGTGTATCTAATAATTGCATGGGTTCAGCATTTTTCTGCGATAAATGAGTAAACTTTAAATGTATCTCTGAGATGTGCTATCACAGGCATTGCCATGGGCAAGTTTTATCCAATGATGAAACAGCAAGGCCTTGTGAGATAAAGATGATAGAAGGGGTACTATCAGGTGGCAGCTGGGTAATTACAACTCTCTATTTGGGCTCTGTAGTGATGCTGCATGTGATAAGTGGAGAATAATGAAGAAAAAGGAGTAGTGATAATACAGGAGCTAAATGGTAGAAAATAGCCTATCATAGCCCACAGCCCTCTGAGTGCCTATGGGGACTTTGAACTATCTTCTTCAGTTTTCAACCACAGAAAAAATACTCTCTCTTTCTTCTTCCTTTGCTAAATTTATGTCTGGTGGGACAAAAGGGAAAACTGAAAGGAAATCGAGGGTATGTGAAGAGAATATGACCTTTGCAAATAACACTGAAGGTCACTGTGTAATTATTCTAAAATAAAAGTATCCTGTAATCTTGTCTGTACCCACAAAAGATGTAAGACCATTTTTAATGTGATTCTGAACAATTTTGTTGGGGATCATGGTTTATGAAAGGTCAGCTAAAGTATTTCTAATTATATCTTGTCTAGCTCTTTGATCAGAAGAACACTAATGCCATTTGTTGTGATAGAGTCAAACTGATTAAAGAGAAAAACTGTCAAAAGACAAACTCATCGCATGTAAACAAAAAATCCTATTTCCTGAGTGAAGATTGGCTTTTGTAGCTTTAAAACAAAAACAAACAAACAAACAAACAAAAAACCACAGGAGAAAATCCCCTGGAGCTGCTCACTGAAACTTTTACCCCAGTTTGTTCCTACAGATAGTAATACCTACTATGGCTCCTGGTGAGCTTGGCACAATTTGCTAGCTATCTGAGTAACTCTCAGTAATTTTTTTATTCCCCTGGGTAAGACAATAATTCCATGACACATCTTTCACTTGGGAATCTGATACCTAAATGCCAGTTACACTGGATGTGATTTAATGTGGATGTGATTTAGTGTGGATGTGATTTATTGTGGATATGATTTAGTTTATAAATCATGCAATTATACAAGAGGGAACTCTATGTAAAATATCTGCTGCTTAAAGATAAGAATGATATTGTTTTACCTTTTGTTTTTTAACACTTAGCTAAACAGCTAGAGTAAGAAGTGTATTGTGCATTATTCATGTATGTTCATGTCCTTTTTCTTCTTAGGACACTGACTCTGCACTACCACAGACCCAGTGTAATGGGGCACCTCATGATGTGGAAGGTGATGTTGCATCAGCACACTGGCAGGATGCAGAGTGAGTCTCTGAGGAGCAGAAAGATTCAAAATAAGACTTTTTTTGGTATAGCAAACTGTGATGTTTATTGATCTAAACATTAGTGAGGCTAGTAGTGAAACCAAGGAAATTTTACATAGTGCCTGGATTTGGGAGACTTGTAGCTTGTTGGTAAAACTGAGAAAAATCATACTCAGTTTTATGGGGAAAAAATGAACTGAACTCTTGTTCTGATCATGACGGAACCTGACTAGAGTATGACAAAAGCATTTATACATTACAGAAACTAATGGCATGTAATAAAATATTTACAGCTGAACAGAATGCTGAAATGCCA
Organism: Neopelma chrysocephalum; assembly: GCF_003984885.1. Classification (NCBI taxonomy): domain Eukaryota; kingdom Metazoa; phylum Chordata; class Aves; order Passeriformes; family Pipridae; genus Neopelma; species Neopelma chrysocephalum. The sequence goes on along the minus strand of NW_020897694.1, from coordinate 24,509,400 downwards.
CAACTGAATAAACAAGGAAATGCACACACGTGTTAGAAAAAAGCTTTTTTAAAGTATATACCTGATTCCAATGATTTCTGTTATATTATTAAATCATAACAAAATGATTTTTGATGTTCCAAATTTTAAAAAGTTCAAATTGTTACTATGTTTGGTGAGGCACTGAGATGATTCACACCAAGTCCAACCCTTCCTTTGATTTAAGATAAAGATCTTGGTAAAAAAATAGATCACAAATCAAATTCCTTGGTGTGAAGAATTATTAGGCCATCTCAGCAAAAGTAGTTTCTCATTATTGACTGACTCCTACTGCCCTGGAGTAAGGGAATTTTGTCATTCATTGACCTATGAGGCCTTACTTATATGCAAGCCACTTAGGACTTTGGCCATATATGTGAAATGCAACTGTGACCATATGACTCTGCAGTGGTGCCCAGACAGTGAGGTTTCCTGGGATGGGGCTCAACTCACTTACTTCTACACACCTAAAAATTCATCATCTAAGTCTGAGGTAGCCACCCTGCTTCTTTTTTTTAGACAATGGGGAGAAATTGGCACCTTCCGAAAAAAAATTAAGCGACCTTAAGTTCAGACATCCACCTTAAGAAGGGATCAATCACCCTCTGGAAATACCTATTTCTCCTGATGGAATACACAGGGAGCCTGGGGTGACTGACTTAGACATTTTACTTTTAGATAACTGAAGACAGGTAAAATGAATTTCATCCTGCCTTTAAAGGAGATTTGTGTCCAGTGAGATCAAGACAAGTCTCTATATTTGGACATTTCTTTCATTTTAAATCATGCTAAGTGCTTTCCAAACCACAGGGATGAATAACATTATCATTCATCTTAGTCAGTCTGGCTTGCATTTCCCTCATTTTTGTCTGCACAAAGCTTACACAGAGGTTTTCAGGTGGCCATGATGACTCCGGTGGTCTTCTGCTCCTTCTCCTAAACCCCATCCTCCATTGATCATTTGTGAGGCTACACAGTGAAGCAGACCAGGACACTGACCTGGCTGAAAATTGAGTAGGGCAAAAAAAGTTGTTGTCTGTTCTGGCTCAAATGACCATACAATTATGTTTGAAGTATGGAAGAGACACCAGAAAAGCAGCATTAGGGCTAGAGACTGCTTCCAAACAGCCTCCATTATATACCTTTCCTTTCTGTCATTAATTTTTATGGAGTCAACATTAAAATCCTTGCCAAGGCTTCACCATCTTGCCTGGATCACTATAGTTTTCTCCTCATCACCCATGCTGCTCTTCCTCTCTTGTCTATCCAGCAAAAGCAATCCCTTTGTGTGAGCTCCCTCACTCTATGCCTTCTTTAAGCAATCTACTCACTTTGGGGGGCAGCAGAAAATAACTGCAGAAGTAGTTTGTCAGTCCTATGGTTCAGACAGGTGTTTGTTGGCAAGGTCCATCATTTGCCAAGACTGAAGATTCACAACTTTTTCTTCACTTGTGATGATGATGTAATTACTTTCTCTGCAGTCACTCTGGCCATTTTGGTCTTCTCTCCCATTGCCCCTCAAAACCCAGATCAAGTTCACAGTTCATAAACAAGTATGTAAGCAAAAATGAGGGATCAAGCAGTGACTGGGAGGAAAGAGAAGGATGGGAACTCCTTAAATGGATATACTGACTGCAGAATATATACTATCTGGCCCTGAAAATCCAGGGGTTTAAAAGCAAAAATGTCACACGGATTGAAGCTTGTATTGGTCAGGGAAACTATTTCTCTTTGAGTAACCAGTTTTGAAGCTTAATATCAAATTGGCCAAGACATTGTCTGTTGCAATGGTACACAGAGCAAAACTTGGCACTTTCTTGACCTAGAAAGAAATCAGCATTTTATTTCAAATCAAGACTGCACTTACAAAGTGGATTTCCTAGTTGTCTTCACTTTTTGGGTGTTGGTTCTCTTGTTTCACATCACACATTGGCATGCATCAGCTGTGTTCCTGTTGGAAATACACCAGGAGATGTTCTCCAGAAATGCACATACAGAGTTCCCACTGCTTAGAGGTATTCAGTCCGAAGGCTTGTGCCACAGGTAATCCAGATTCACCCTCTCTGAAATGCACAGAGTGTGGATATGGGGTCCTCAGCACCAACTGTTTTACCCTATCAGACTGCTCCTACAGGTCCAAATTACTTTGCTAACGGAGATGTATCTTATTATTACCCAATGTGATAAAAATAATTTCTCTCTGTTTCAAATTTGCTCTCCTGCCAAGACCTCAAAACAAAGTCAGAAACCACTTGCCACTTTGCAAAATGAAACTGGCATCAGAATCAGCCTTTGAGGCAGACAACCAAGACACAGTAACAAGTTTTATCTTTGTGGTCCTGATATGATCCCTGAGAAAAATCAGAAGTTTTCCCATGGTTGTTCGTGGTCTTAGACTGCACTCTTACTCACTGATTTCTAGCACCTTAAAATGTACATCCATTATACATCACTTTTATATCTGCATATAGCAGTTTATAGGTATGAAATCCTACTCCTATACACTTGCTCTCTCCTGCTTCCTGACTTCTTCTTTTCTTACCAGTCTTCTTTTACCTCCTGAAATTGCAAGGCCTATCTCAGGGAAATGAAGCCAGAAATTTTCATAATTTTGAAGTGTATTCACACAGACAGGGAATAATCTGTTCTTCATGTCCCTGGTAGATAGGACAAGAATTGATGAGCCTAAATTTCTGCAAAGGGGATTTAGGATAGTCATTACGAAAAACTTTCTCGTTAAGCCTTGGAATAGATTGCCTAGGGAAGATGAAGGATCTCTATCACTGGTGTTTTTTTCAAAAACAGGTTAGACAAGTGTCTGTCAGGAATATCACAGGTGTAGTTTATATTGCCTTGAGGGGGCAGAGCGAGTAGATGTCCTCTCAAAGCCCTTTCCAGCCTCTTTTTCCTGTGATCTTCCAAGGTATTCTGAATGCCTTATTTATCTATATCAGTGCATCTCAGTATTTCTAATACAATGTTTATCCAAGACTGAGATTTGAAATTTCCTGATCTTTCAGGACTACAGATCACTCAGAAGTGTGTGTCTTATTATCCATTGATGCTTGACACTAGTACAGACTGCTGGTCAACTACTGACTTTGTTTGGAACACTGTCTATCACATTTTTTCTTATTCCCAATTTTCCTCATAAAGTGTCATCTGTATTTGTAAATCAGACATATCATTGAACCTCTATTTCAAATGTTAGTCAAGATGAAAAACCTGTTGATAACACTATTAAGAACAACTAGCTTATTTATACCACCAAGTTTTGAAACCTTCCTTTTGGTCAACAGAAGTACCTTGTCAGCCAGTGGATCCCTAAAACTAACAAACTTGAAATATCGAAACATATTTTCCTATTAAATACTGAAGAGTACGGGGTGATATGAGGATTTTACACCCAAGAAGATCACACTAACATTACACCACAGACAGAAAGATGTTCATTAACAACACAAAACCTGAAACACCTTAAAACTCAAATGTGTTTGGTTTTGTACATTGACGTTGTGTCATGATACAGTGATCTCCTTTTATTCATTTCTATGTGTTGGTGCAACAGGGTACTTCCTTCCTACTTCTCCCTCCTTCTTATATCCTTCCTGGCTACCATTCCTTGATTGACTATTTGGTCTTACACATGAGTTCATGCCCATGAACTCAGCAGCGATCTGGTTTGGGAGATGAGAAAAGCTGTTCAAAACTGCCTGCTGAGAAAGCAATGCAGTGCTGGAACTACAGAGGTACATGGCACTGAAGAGCTTTTGTCCCACACAGCACTAATGGAGCAGTTAACAAATAGCCACCATCCTTATTTCGTGTCCAGCTCTGACACCTGACTGAATTCGTGGGTTTTTCCCAAGTCAAAGCTTCTGATTACACTACACTGTGTGATAGGATAGGACTCAATGAGGAGAGTTGCTCTCCACATCTCTGCGAGATATCTCCTATCTTGTTTGAAAGCTGATATTACCCTCTAACTTTGCTGGAGCTATTTTAGTTAAGCTATAACAACTCAATTGGCTAAATCCTTACTAGTGATATGTAGCCAGAGATCACCCAAAGCTGATACTGGGACTGAAGATCTTGTCCTTAAGAAACTTTAAGATCTTTTTTATTTTCTCAGAAATATCAATGGAAAACATAATAAAGCAAAGGATGGGCAGGGACTGATTTGTCAGCAATGACATCAATTCGAATGTGCATCAAAATGCAGTGGCCTGACAGAGATGAATGATAAAAAAACATCTCTCCCACAAAACCTCACATTCTTGCTGTACAACAGGCAATTATTTTGCTTAATCAAATTTTCAACTAAGCTGCCTACAGTGTCAGGAAGCCACAAGTCATTTAATAGACAGCAGTTTGAATGGGCTGGAAAGGAAATATTTAAGCTGAACTGATCCTGATGGGATTTCCCAAGCTCAAGAAATTATCACATAAAAGACATTATGGGGAGGAGATAAGTTGGCTTTTGAAGGACCAAATTTCCATTTTTTTCCCACCTAGATTTAAAATCAAATGGTATTGGTTGTTTATGCAATGAACTCATTCTACGTATTTACAAATATGTAGAGCTTCAGTTATTGCTGTCTATAAATGGATTTCCTCTATATACATTAAGGTCCAAGTCTGAGGAACCTCTCAGATTGTGATTTTCTGAGAAATGTTCCTCTGTGTTGGACAGAAGGGAATAGACGTGTCCATGACATGATATGGTAAAGAGTACTTGAATTATACATATTTTGGAAGTGTAGACATGAAAGCAAATGAACCACCTCACAAAATGCCTGCTTCCAAATTCCTGCCCTGCAGTAGATATTCAGTCCATGAACAATGATTCAGAGAGCAGTTCAGGTTTCTAAACATAAAGCCATTTTCAGTTCCTGCTTGACGTACTGCTCAGCCTCCAGCTCTGGCCCGTCAGACTGTAGACCTCCTGTAGGTCCTGCCTTCATCTGCCAGCTCCATGCAGACATTTTGGATACCTTCAGATGTCTACAATGGCAGCAGATGCTTATATTTAGGCCTGTGAATTGCACCCCTGATTTGTATGTGCTCCAGTTTCCTATCAGTAAAATGACAAAATAAGCCTTGCTTCTTCCCAACTTCAGACTGTGCCAGCATTTGTGGAGCTGTCATGAGTATTGATGGGTCTGAGAATGCCAAAGACATTTCCAGTGCAAAAAACTCATGGATTAGGTTTAAATCTGTGCACGAAACTTCTTATGAGATCCTTACAGGCAGCAGCCTTCTGCCTGTCTGCTTTATGTGGGTGGCTAATTCCTTTCCCTGACGTATCTTTCATAGGCTGATCACAGGCCACATGGTCTGGCCCTGCACGCTGGCAAACAGTGACGACATCTCGTCTAGAGTAGCTGCAAACCCTCCTTTTGGAGGGCTTTTCCCTATCACATGTGTGCACAGGAATGCCTGCAGCATGACCTTAGCTAGAGCCTCTCATGATTCTGTAATAGGACTAAATTCTACCACCTTCCACTCATTAATTGCTCAATGAAGAGATTTGTGTAGAGTAGCACAATTTGCCAATAATACAAAGCTATTCTCTGCTTGACATCCAAACAAAAATTCTGCTAGCGGTCTATTTTCTTGTTCTGTAAAGATTTTCAATGAGGTATCTGTCATTTTAAAAAGTCAATCTTTTCTTTATTTAAAGGTATTAAGCAGTCCTTCATTCTGGTGGCTGCTTTTCAGATGCTTCAGGCTCTCTGATCATCAGAGATCAAGAAAATCACCCGCTATCCTTTGGAACTGAGATTTGCGACAGCCTATGGTAAATGGCCTGGAACAGGAAAACATTCCACAGGTAATTTAACTGCACCAAATTATTTTGGAAAGTGTTTATTTTCGGAGGTCTTTGCACTTCAGTCATAAATTTATTGATTTGATATAAAGTATTCATTTTCTGGTTGTATTATTTTATCAAGTTAGCTATCTATTGAATTTTACTATTTCTTTCCTAGGGAATTAGTTCTCAAAACAAATGGATTTGGTACTCAATTTGAAAGGGTTTTATTGACTTTCTGATTGTGTTTTTCCCTCCAGCTGACTTCTATTTAATCCTTTTGATTTAAATATTTCTCTATGGAGGAACTGACCGCCAGGAAGGACTATAACATCAGGATACATTCTACTGCATCCATTTTTAAACATTTCTCCTGAGTAATTGGTTCAACCACTGTAGGACCCTGTCAAGAATGTTCATATGCTTCCAGACCCTGGTTTCTTGCAGTTATGGGTATTCACATTTCTTGGGCTTGCTGGAATCAAGGGGGGCAAAAGCAAATGTAACTATCATGAAATTGAGGAGCTGCTCCCAATTCTCATACTGGTCTGCTCAGTATTCTCAAATCAGTGGCCACCCATCAGTGGGAGCTTAGAAAGAGTTTCAAACCCTCTGCCTCAGACTTACTAGTCAAGTATCAAGGAATTTATGAATTGTTCAATTTCTTTTAATACTTTGTCTTTGGAGAGATCTCCAAGCCCAGTGTATGAGAAATTTGAGGTACTGCAGAAAAAGACATCAGCCACTCATCTCCTGACAGCAGGCACTGGGTAATTTGGGCCTCACCTGAAGTTACTGAAATCAAGAATATGACTCAGATATGCCAATCACATCTCTAATTACAAAGCAGATAGTCTCTGTTAGTATTCTCTGAGGAAAAGTTCATTTACCTGCCAATCAGTTTGTAGATTAGTCTTCCAGCTCTGTCATGAACTTATCCTGAGGAATACCTCTACTACTCCATGACCTAAAAATATTTATTGGTCACAACATCATTGTCAAGTGAACTTGCCCACTCTGCAGTGAATGTATTGCAGTAGGGTCATGCGGTAGTTTTAATAATATACTGCATCTATATTTATATCCATCTTTATTTTCCATCACTGTAGTCCTGGTATACATACTGTATGTACAGAGTAGCTCAGGTTGCATCTATTCCTTCTACAGGCATAGTTGTAGTAACTTATCTGTGAAAAGGCTCCAGTCGAGGTCATTAGGGATGAGATAATCTCCAGGACTTTCTCACATACAGGCCTGGATGGAGAAAGAAGTGCATGGGTTATGCTTGGTCAGCTTGGATGAAGCTTCACCTATTCATCTTGCTTTTACTGAAGTCAGACATGTCTGCAGCTCTGTTATACATTACCTGATTTTGTAAATATGTATGTAGATGTTCCCAAGCAAAATCTCCTTAGTCATAAATCTTAAGACATCAAGTCATAACTAGGAGTTACTATTTGAGAGGTCTTCAGACACCAGACATCTAAATGTATTTATATAGCTAAGTACTAAGAATTTTTAAAAGATCATTTGTGTCATCACTGCTTTCAGATGAGCTGCATAGAGTGCGAGATGAGGCAGGCTAGATAAGCAGTTGAAATGTGAAATTATTATGTAGAGATGAATTTGCATGGACAAACAGAAGCAAAATCTCTCATTCAACTTCAGCACTGGTTCTTGTGAGCAAATAGTCCTGAATGAGGAGTTTGTTCAAAATCAGAACCTCTGAGTGCTTCAGTGTCCTTCCCATTTTATTGAATAGAATCAAGAGCTTCCTTAAAGGGACCAGCTATATTCTGAGGGCTGATTGGTCAAAACTGATGGGGTGCTACAACACATACATTTACAGCATAGAGTGTATATTGAATTTGAAGTGTGCCTGTGCAGCTAATTAGGAGGATAGCATGGGAAGAACTTACACAGACACGACCTGATACAAGAGATGGGAATTTAAGAGATGATGGAGAATGCTATAATCAAAACCAACACACTCCATGATCTTAAGAAATATAATCTCACAGGTACACATCCACACATACACATTTAGATTCCACAGCCAAAATGAACTATTAGATCATAAAATTTGATCTGCAGTACGTTAGACCTATTACTTCATCACCCAATTAATTCTGTATGGAGCCCAATAACTTCTGTTTGATGAAAGGATAATTTGTGTTTGACTAATGCATAACTTCTAGAGAATATCTAGTCTTGATCTTACAATAGCAGGAGACAGAAAATCGATTGCATGGTAGTTAGTTTAAATGGTTAATCCCTCTCACTGCTTAAAAAAAAAAGTATCTAACTTCTGTCCTGGATTGACTTAGCTTCAGATTCCAACCAGTTTCAGTCCCTATTAAATTCGAGATCACTTCAGTGGTCTCAGGAAAGGGATTTATATACTCCCATCAAATTCCTTCTCAATTTTCTTTCTGATAAGATTAAAAAAATTTTTTTTTCCAGTTCTTAAATCACTTACTGCATTTTTTCAGAACTCTCTCCATCTTTTCAACAGTTTTTGAAAAAATACCAAAACCAAACCCCGTATCCTAGCTGTTGTCTTAGCAGAACAACACCTGCAAAAGTACTACTACCCTTCTACTCCCATTCATTACTTGAATGTTTGTACAGGCAGGTTGTGTCCCTCATGGCATAGCAATGCATTGGGAGGGGTTGTTGAGTTCCCAGTCAGCTAAGACCACACTTTTTAGGACTCTATCAACTATTTTTCTTTTGCTTGGCTTATATTTGGCAAAGTAAAAGAAGCAGCTCCTTTACCTGAGGTGTTTGGTTTCTTGTTCTGAGCATTCTGCTTCCTCAGTCTTCCAGCAGCCTACCTACAGTGTGTCATGGGACTTCTTAGGCCTACTCTTTCCTGTATTCCCACTCAGCAGAGCAGTTTGGATTTTCCTTATAAATGCCATTCCCAGGTACAACAGGGCTCTACTTGGCTAAGGCTTTTCTACTTTACCTGGAAGGACTCCCCACTTCCCAGGCTTGGTTGTTTCTCCTGGATGCACCCTGACACTATGTCATGTGAGCCTGCACACATACCAATACCCTTCTACTGCCATCCCTCTGGTTTCTGCCCCAAGAGATCAGCTGTCCTTGTTGGAACAGTCCTGCATGCATCTAAGCTGAGTCTGTGCCAGACCATGATCCCAAAGAGCAAGCTGTGCACATCAGAAGGCAAAGATAGCTCTTGTCTGTCTAGTTTGCCCCAACAAATGTAAGTTAGAAAGCAGTAAATTTCAAGATAAGATGTCTGCTGCATAAAACCCCTTTTTAAAAAAAAACAAAAACAATAAAACCAATACCCAGTCTTAGAAGTCACACTGAGGAGAGCAAAGGAGGCGAGAGTGAAATGGAGGAGTGAATATGGCATCGAATTATCTTAAGACTTACAAATCGGCAAAGAGAAAATGCCTGAAGTAGAAGTTAGCAGCTGAAATCTGTACTAGGAATAACAAACTATTGACAAGCCAGAGAGAAGAATTATATGAGGAACAGAGGTTACTGTTAGCCAAGGGGAGACATGAGAGATGCTAAAGGGAAGAATTATGTTTGTTCTGAGGAGGGGGACCATAGACAATCGAACACACAAAGACTGCCAACAGTAGAGGCTGGGAACAGAAACGACAGTCTGGCCATACAGACTATTCCTACTGTTCTCAGTTTACAGTAGTGAATCCCTAGGGAGGAAGAGTTTATAAGTACCACAATTCAGAAAATTCGACGTCCATCTCTGAGCCTACCTATGACTCAGATAGTAATTGCTCTAATATCAAGCCTAAGATCCACAAAACAAAACGTAGCAGCCATCTCAAGGCATTTTTCAGTAGGAAGTTATTTTAAGTGGTAGCTGAAGCCAGCCAGAACTGTACTCACCCCTCATATATTTCTAAACTCGGTGTTTAGGAGTTTAGAATTCACCAAGGAAATACCATATTTGACAACTAAATTTCTTTTTCTCAACTAGCCATTGTGATTCCTTAGAACAATGGGTACTGTATTGCTTTAGCCAGAGAAGCAGGTCAATATTTGACTCTTGCACTGCTCAGTCTAGGCAAGCAGTTTAGTTAAAGCACTGAGAGAGAAAGATGGTGAAAGCTGAAAATCACTGTCAAAGACATCAGGTCTCTGTGATAAGAGAATCTTGGTTAACAAAGTGATAACATTTTATAAGCTCACAAAAAGTCACAATACTGGTCAAATGCCAGGAATCCGATGCAAAGCAGATTAAAGAATGGACTGGCTCACCAGCTGAAAGTAGAACACATGCAGAAGGTTTAATTTTGGATCAGTGATCTCCAAAGCAGGCTAAAGCCTGCTGGAGAGGGAGCACCAGTACACCAGCTTGTGTTCCTAGTGCCAGGAGGGCATCACAAGCTGCTGATGCTCAGCTCTGGCAGGGGGAAAGCAAGGCTGCATGAGGAACAGAACTTTTTGTTGTTTTATTTTCTTTTCTGAAAACCCACAGTGTAATAGTATCCCCAAACTACCAGATGATTATCAAAAGTTTAAGATATATGCAATTTGTCTCCTTGGAGTACTTCACAATATTAGGTGAGTTTAGGTTTCAGACTGTTGAGTGTTAAATTACTCATCACAAATAAAAGTTGTACTGCAGGATAGGTGTTGATAATAATGCCTGATAGCTGTGCATAATGTTTCGTTTGGCAGAAGGTAGTCTGACTACTACAGGAAGCAATTGGCCAGAGGATCTTGTTGAGGCATAAATAGTCAAAAAGCAAAAATTGTACAAGTGAAAAATTTGGACAGAGGAATGTGAAGCTCTGTTTATTAATTCCTAACCAAATAAAAAAAAGAGCTTTTCCCTTACTGGTGGATTTGTCTCCTATGCAATGCAAAGAGAAATATAAGAGACTGAATAGAGACTCTGAAGATAGACTCTGAAGAGAGATAGATATTTGCATGCAAAACAGTTGTGCTTTAGGAAGTTTTTGCCCTGTGGTCACCAGAGGGTAAATGAGAATTTATGTGGGTGAACAACTTCTCATTAAGGTAAAATGTGAAATAAACTGTGCATACAGGACAGAATGGAAGAGGTAATAATCAGAAAAACATTCAAGGAAGTATATCCAATCCTAAACTGAAAAAAACTCAGAATGTCCTTCTGATCATGAAGGCACCAACATGACATGATTAGTGGGATAAGGGACCAAGAAAACAAACATTTCATGAAAAGCATTTTCCAGCAGACAAAGAAGTTCCCATTAGAGGCCAAGGTGAAAAAGACCCTTCTCCTATCTTTGTTCAGTTCCTGGTCTAAAGTTCCCATTCCCTTAAAACCCAGATCAAAAGAAGAGCTGGACATTCTGTCCTCTTTGGGAATCAGCACTTATAGAAGAAAATATATGAGAAACTTTGCAGTGTAGGGAGCCAAGAGAATTAAAGAAATATGCATAACATGGCTGTTTCCTACTCTCAACAAAGGGAGAAACTCTGTGAGAGATGGCTGATGCCAGACATTTTTCAACGCTTGATATGTCAGCAAGGTTCTGGCAGGTGTCCTTAGGAAAACAGAGCACTCGTCTGAGCATGTTCAATATCCCCTTGGGAAACACTGTTTTCCTCTGTGAAGCACTGGGTGCATTTTTACTAAAAAAATACAACCTTTTTCATAGTAGATAAACCTCTGAGATTTATCCATTGGAGATTCCAACTAAAAAAAAAAAAATAAAAAAGAAAGAACACAGCTTTGATACTCTGAGAAGCTTTAGGGAAATTCAGCTCTTCTGCACTAAATTTCAGCAAAACGTAGACTCTGTGGAAGGGAAATTGCCTACTGCAGCTGGTCAGAGCATGGCATCACATCACCTCTGACTGGAGAGAGAGGGACACAAGGACTGGACTGTGAAAGGAACCACTATGTGGTGTAGATGCATGACTAGCACCCAAGGAGCAGTAGCATGCAAAGACAGGCAAGGGACATAGAATACAAGTCAGGGTAAAGAGAAACTGAAAAAATTAAATGAATCCGTGTTCTGGAGTAAAGACTTCTGAGGGTGAGCTCAAATTAAGTGGTGTCCAGATGCTTTCAGGTAGGTCTGGACACAGATCTCCTACACCATCATAGCCAAGACTGGGGTTTATGCATTCCACTTGCTAACAAGTGGAGTGTTAATTTACTCAAGAAAAGCAAGAGGAGAATTAGTCCTGGAGTGTGTTAAAAAGTTTCATGTTTTTATATATGAAAGGTCAAGGTTAGCCTAAATTACCATAAACCACTTTTTGCCACTGCCAAAAAGACCTGTCAGTTTTCCCATTTCCATGCATTATAACAGAGATTATTTTTGCAGGTACAAGTGTATCACTTGCAAATTAAATATGAATGAGGAGATATTTAATTGTTCAGCCATAATCTTTATGACATCTTACAAAAAGGCAGGAGAGGAAAGTCTGCTTGAAAACCTAATTTTTTACACAGAAAACCCCTGAATGTTTTTGTTTTAGTTGAAAGCTAATTAATTAATCTTAATTAATTACATGAATTTATTAAGACCAGCTGCACAGACACAGCCCTTATTATCAATGTAAGAATGACCTCTAAGAACTGTAAAAACTTAGTGTCCATAAGTACAAGTAATTTGCAGTGAAGTTCAGGTTTAGACATGCAACTGCTGGTGCCACCTGTCTCAAACCTAACAAACATCTGAAAACAGCACATCTCATGAAAGAAATAAAATGATGGGATCATACTCTGTTCTTCATTTTGGACTGTTAGGCACCAGGACAGCACAAGAAAAGACATGCCTGTCTTCTGGGAATACCTGAAGTTAGTAGAAAAATTAAAATAAAGCATGGGCGTGTTTAGCAAGCAGCGTCAGAGTACACATCTGACTGCAGATACAGAAGGGAAAAAATGAAACAAAATAAAGTCAGTCCAGTTCATGGTCCTGGGACTCTTCATGAGAATGATAGCAGAATTATTTATGCTCAAACACATTATGAGCCCTGAGGTCAGATCAGGTATCCTAATGTCAGTGGAATTCAGAGACGTTGTGGGGTGCTGAATTGCGAATTTTTCCCAGACAAGTCCAAAATTGGAAACAGCTGCATCATCTTGATACCTCTGATTTCTAAAAATAAAAAGTTTGGGACAGATGACCTTTCCACCGTTCAGTAATACAGGGAAGACTGCATACAAGGATGTTGAAGAGACTCACATTATGAGCTATTTAATAGACTTGTCATAAGTATTTTGGATTCTGATGTTTATTGCTAATTTCTGATGGCTTTATGCTTAATTGGGAAAGTGAGTGAATTTTATCTCCAGGAAGGTGGAGTAGGAGCTAGTAGAAGCCGGTTGTTATGTTCTTCAGTGCTTCATATTGTGTAATGTTGACCAAGCTAAAACTCAGGCATTGAGTGGAGGAGGTCTCTGCCAGGTTCTTTGGCTCAGCCATTACTCAGAAAAAGTACATACTTCTCCTATGGCAAATTTAAGTAAGATAACTGTTTTCTCTCTCTGTAACATTGTCTGGATCTTCTGCCTGAACACAGGTTCTTTGCCCCTTTGAAGAACTTGCTGCACAGCACACAAATGGTTTTTCAGTAGAGACAGCACCATCTTTTCTCTGTTATATTTCTTTTATAGAGGCAGCCAGCTCTTTCAAGTCTTACTGTTGCAGTTTTCTCTCTCAAAAAAAATTCTCATGGACTCTTGGGGATCTTCCTTTCATTTTCTTTACACATACATCCATTCACATAGAACTAATTCTGGTTATATTCTCTCCTCTCATTCTACTTCTAGATTAGTTTTGAATGCTCAGATATTGTTAATTACCAAAGCTAGAGTTTTTCCATGGTTGCATCTCTTGCTTCTTTACTGCAGTATTCCATTAATTTTTTAAACCACTATTCAAAATTTTAATGGCTCTTTTTGTCTCTTGAATAATACCAGTTTGGGCTTTACCATTGGCTTTCTTCTCCATTTGCTTCTTGGCTAAGGCTAATTTCTTAAAAATCTCTCATTCAGTGACAGTCAACCTGCATCCTAAGTGAAACCCCAAAAGTTAGTCCCAACCTAGTCTGCACACCATGTCCCTGAGTGTAATTAATAACAGTGCTGTTGCCAGCTGCTGCCCTGGACATTGTGTTCTGATACTGAAAGGGCTCACTCCAAAGCAAGTCTGGGTACAGCAGATGTGCAATCCAGCTCTTCTGTATTATGGGCAATACTCCAACCCCTAGGCTGCAAGGAAAAGGAAAAGGGGCACTGCACATCCTCTCACAAGAATCAGCCCTGCCCTGTATAAATATATACTATCCACATATTCTATGGTTGAAAACAGAGAATGAAATCTGAAACAGAATGGGAGAATTATGAAATTAAATATTGCTTAAATTCAGCCTTTTTTCAAAACTGGTATTTGTGTGGCATATCAGAAACATTTAATTCCACCCAGAACTGAAACAATAACAAATTCTCAGATGTCAGCATTTCTTACAAAAATTATATTCCATAACTCAGCTAGTCTTGTCTAACAGGATTTTCTCATTAGCCACCTTAAAAGATAGCATTAGTACTTCCATGAAGACTTTTTTCTCTCTTCATTACATTTCTTTAACATGTTGGTGTACACATATTGACTTAATAATTAGCATTATTATGCTGAATAAAATGAAACAACTAATGATGTCTTACTGGAGAATCTTATTCACCCTCAATACTTTTTTTTTTTTAATATTAAAGCATCATGAAAAAATTACAAAGTCACCTGGTCCATCTAATCCTGCTCAAAGCATGGCTAACTTCACAGGTAGATTGAGTTGCGCAGAGCATTGCCCAGCAAAGTTTTGAACATTTCTAAATCACCTAGGCCTATATGATGTGAAAACTTGTAAAGGGCTTGGAGTCAGGACCTGCATCTCCTATTTACAGCACCAGTACATCCACAGTGCTGTCAATCAATGTAAAGTACATAAGTCGCCTTTCTGTAAGACTTGCATTATCTACTTGCACACGATTGACATGCAAAAATGACTGACATCAATGTACAAAGGGTGAAAACATACAAAAATGTACAGCCATTGGGATGGTTAACACCCAAACGGGAGGAAAAAACCTGAAACAACTGTGCTCACCAAATCAGCTTGTTTTTTTTTGTTCACTCTGTTTATGCCCTAACTTTGAATTCGGTAGGACATCCATCTGCCTTTCAGACTGCAAGGATTTAGGGCTCCTGTGTAGCTTTCTGCATCCTGCAGGGTTGATAAATAAAGGCTAAATAGTAGTGGAAATAACTGAAGAATCAGTATCAATACCTCAATAGACTCTGTAATTAGCAACACACCATTTGCATGTCAAAATTTTTTATGTTAATCAAAATGAAAAGAATGAAGTGATTATCTCTGTTACTACATTTTCCTCCAATTTCCAGAGGTATTCTCTAATAAAATCCTAAACATGGTGCAGGCATGCACTGGTCTGTCATGCTACTGTTATGTTGCCAAACAGGTAGCATGAATTTCCCTCAGCAAGCTATAAAAAGTGCAGAAGTCAATGAAGCAGGATTTATGGTTAGAGAAAGAGATTACAGAATGAGACTTAAGCACATGCTTAACTGCTTTGCTGAGCTAAGGCATACATGGGGACACTGATAACTTTAACACTTGCAAAATCCTTCATGATAGAAAACCACCATTAACCCTAAAATGGTTATATCCAGTGACATCATGCCAGCATCTTATTAACAGAGCTTTTATTTTTAATGGAAATGGAACTGGTTTCCTACTATATCCTATTTCTGTGTTTCTATCACGTTGTTGCATAGGTAATTTAGACTGATATTAATTTTGTCATGACAACTCAGTTCTGCAAGATAATATTGTACTTTTATTCTTTAGGAACAGATCATAAACTCCAAATAATGTAGAAAAAGTATATGAGAGGATTGAAATTACTGTCTTTTGGGGGACAATGGATGAAATATTAAAAGGAATACATTTAATTAGTAATTATTCTCTGGAAATGGTACATGTCCTATTTGTTAATTCTGATTTTAGAATAGATTATAGATGCAGTATAGAAGCGGTTTTTCATAAAAGAGTTGGTTACAGTTATCACAATAAAACAAGTTTAGGAGGGGAAGTGGTATAATTATATGTATGGCTTTGCAGCTCTAGGTTATTGATTCATATCCAGGTCAGATAACTAGTAGTAAGAATTCACTCTCAGGAATTATAACTGATTCTGGTACTGTTCAGGACAAATAAGAAAAGAGGTGACAGTGTAATGTTTATTCAATACTTTACCATTGTAATTTATTGTATATGTTGTAGCTTCAGAACAAATCAATCCTCTCATACATTTGATCTAACATGTGATGAGAACGTATTTCACTCTTTAGTATGATTATTCTAAGTATATATGGCCAGACGGTCTCTTGCATCAAGATTCTCACACACACAAATTCTGTGATCCTCCCCAGTCCTTGAGCTGTTCCACAAGATGGTCCAGGCTTATGGATCTGTCTATGGATTTGTAAGATATCAGATCCCAACAGTAATTGGCAGCTGGACTCCAGCCTGCTGTGCTTATAGTCTTTTCCTTCCCAAAGCTCACAGATTTAGGCTGGAAGTCTTCAACTCCCCAGCTGGGGACTCCCAGCTACCTGTGACCAGAGTTCTGGGAAACGTGTCCATTGACCTTACATGTAATGAAGATCAAGTCATAAAATACTGCCTTTAAAAAGAAAAAAAAAGGAAATTATGCCACAAATGGAGAACTACTATTGATTTACTGGCATAGTCTATGTTGTCTGGATATTTAACTACTAAATCAAAGCTACTGGCATCCCTTGTTTGAGATATATGAGAGAGATAGCTTCCCCTGGGTATCTCCTCCACTTATTTCAAATTTCCTGTTGATTCCAGCAGGTAATGTGCATAAAATCTGCACTATTGTAGTGGTTTGAAAAAAACCAGGAATTTCAAAAAGGCCAATTTAAAAGGTTTGCTACAATTTGTCCTAATGTGAAAGAGAAGAAGTTTTCAGACACACACACACAACTTGGTATAGGGGAAGGGGAAATATACAATTTATTATTAACATATATATATATATATACACACGTAACAACTTAACTATCTCTTCTGTGGTGAAACAATATATTTACATTAAATCAAATCTCTCCTTTCTTTCAACAAGAGTCCAGAAAGAGAGGAGAAGAAGTCCTTTCTGTCACTTTTCAGGCCACAGTTCTTCCAAATTAATTTCTGTGGCACTGGTTAAGTGTCTCTTATTTTTTTAAGGCAGCAGCTTTGATTTATTGCAGCTAGAATTCTTCTTTCTTCTGAGGGGTGTGGGGAAGTCAACCCCCACCTCTTGCTCCTTGGCCACCTCATTCCGAAGGGTATTACCCTGGGTTTCAGGGAACACCCGTGTTACCACGTCTGTAGCACAAAGTGCTAGGGATTAGAGTTAAAAGTCTTTATGCCCAGCTCTTACTCTGTAAAGATCCCGGCCCCCGAGCCCAAGCTCTCGGGAGATTTCTTTGGGAATTTCCACTCCTCCACGATGGGAAAAGGCTGCGAGGTCGACTGGAAAACTCCTGAGGAGTTTAACTCCCATAGTCTTAGCTGGGCTAGGACAGTGGAGGCCCAGAGACTCCCCCCCCCCGAGCTTGGGGGAAGTCTCCCCTTGGCACTTGCATGACTGAATGTTGCAGCTGCCTTTCCAAAGGTCAGGGCTCTTCAGTTTGGCCCTCTCCCGCCACTATATACACTTCTCTTCTGAAAAAGCACAAACTTGATCAATGCACCGTTTCATCATTCTACCTTTCTATCTGATCAGCCCTTTTTCCAATGTGAAGGAAAAAGGAGTGCAAGCAGATTTATAAGAGAATCACAGCACAGCTGAGGTGGGAAGACACCTTTGGATATTGTCTAATCCAACTCTCCTGATTATGCAGGGTCACTTACAGCAGATTGCTCAGGACACTATTCAGTTGAGTTTTGAGTATGTCCAAAGTTGGAGATTAAACCTCTCTGAGAAACTTGTTCCAGTGTCTGATCACCTTCACAGTGCAAAAGCCTGTACATTGCCTGTATTTCAGAATGTACCCATTGACTCTTGTCCTCTCACTGGACACCTCTGAGAAGAGCCTCGCTCCACCCACCTTCAGGTATTTATATACATTCATGAGATTTTCCCTGAGGCTTCTCTTCTCCAGGCTGAACAGTCCCAGCTCTCTCAACCTTTGCTCATAGGATGGATGCTCCGGGCTTTTAATTGTTCTTGTGGCCTTTGCTGGACTCTCTTCAGTATGTCCATGTCTCTCTTGCACTGAGGAGCCCAGAACTAGAAACAGGACACCAAATGTGTCTCTCCCATGCTGAGTATGGGAAGGATCACCTCACTCAACCTGCTGGTGATGTTTTCCTGCTAGGATGATGCTTAAGATGCTGCTAGCCTTCTTTGCCTCAAGGATACATGGCTGTAGTGCATCGACCTTGACTGGAGGCCAGGTGCCCACCAAGCTGCTCTATCACTCCCCTTTGCAGCTGGGCAGGGGAGAGAGAATAAGATGAACAATGAGTCATAGGTCGAGATAAGGTGGTTTAATAAAGCAAAAGCAAAAGGTTTCATGGGCACAAGAAAAGAGGAAAATGACATGGTTTATTCTCTACTTCCCATCAGCAGCAATGTTCGGCCACGTCCCGGGAGGCAGGGCTTCAGCGTGTGTAGTGGTTTCTCGGCCAGTAACATTGTAAACAATGAATGCCCCCCTTCCTCCTCCTTTCCTTAGCTTTTATATCTGAGCTGACATCATATGGTATGGAATATCCCTTGGGTTAGTTTGGGTCAGGTGGCCTGTTTGTGTCTCCTCCCAGGATCTTGCCTTCCACTGGGAGGTGGGGAGGAATGTTGAGAGACAGTGCTGATGCTTTGCCAGCACTGCTCAGCAGTAGCCAAAACACCGGTGTGTTATCAAAACCTTTCTAGCTACCACTGCAAAGCACAGCACTGTGAGGGCTGCTATGAAGAAATGAACTCCATGTCAGCCAGGTGACCACCAGGACTCCCAGGTCTTTTTCCTGCAAAGCTGTTTTCCAGCTTGTCCCTGGAGCATGAGGCTGTTTCTTCCCAGGTGCAGTACTGTGCATCTCCTCTTTGTTGAACACCATGAGGCATCTGGTCATTCCGTGAAAAGTGAGTCTTCTTCCAATTATCTGAAAAAGGCACCTCCTCTATTCTTCCTTCCTCTTCAGGTGGTCTGTAGCAGACACCCATCACAGTGAAACTCATCTTGATTGCTACTTAGTCATGACTGATAAGCTACTCATCAGGATGGCTCACCATCCATCCCCAGGCAATGCTCTGTGCACTCCTGCTGCTCTCTGAAATAACGGGCAACTTCTTCTCTTTGACTTTTTTTCTTGTCCTCCCAAAGAGCACATATCCATTCATTGCATCACTACAGTTGTGTGAGATATCCGACCATGTCTCTCTGTGACCCCAAAAAGGTCATAGTCCTGCAACTGCACACAGACCTCAAATTTCTGCTGTTTGCTCCCCATGCTGCACAAGCACTTGAAACAGGCACCCTGTCACACTAATTTCCCAGAAAGAATATCAGAGCTTCTTGCTTTCATTATCTCAGATTCTGCCCAAATTGCTGACCTACTGCAGCTCCTTCACTTGACGACACAGACCCTCCACCTGTGCCTACATCAACAAGGGCAGTGAGGGAGTTCACCTCCTGCTGCCCCAGCCTCAGTGAGGAGTCCCTGGCATTCTGTCAGTCCCAGACCCAGGCAGCTGTGTCCTCCTTTGGGAGCTCAGCCTGGGCTGAGGCCCCTGATATACTGGGGTAACTGCTCCAGCAGGTGCTGAGGACCATGCCCTGGGGTACCACTACTGCCAAGCATAATTTCTGGCCATTTCCTGCACTGTTCTGTACAAGGGACTGTCCAAAGTGCTTTGCCTGTTGCTGCCTCTGTCAACTGCACTCTCAAGTCGGAAGGATGAAGAATTCTTGAAGAAGGTGAAGCTGTCTGGAGCTTTCCATAGGACCACTGTGGATTGCACAGCGGGAATAATCCTCATGTCAAACAGAAAGCCAATTTGAAGCTGATGTTTGGAAAGGGATAACTGCTGTGCTTCAAAGAGACAGCAAGGTAGTTGCAAGCCACAGTGTTGGTAGAGAACAAAGCTCATGTACAGTTATCAATGTTGACATTAGTGAATGAAGAGTGTGACTGTAAAAAAAAAAACAAACCACAAAACCAAAACAAACCCTGAAACAAATGCCTAACAACATCATTCTCACTAGAAACATGGCAAGAACTCCTCTTTCTCTCTCAAGGTACCTCTGTGCAACATCTGGACAGGCAATCATATATACCCCTAATGACAATTCGAAGACAGGCACAAAAGCAGCAAGAAAAGAGGAGTTGTAAATGGCAGATCTGAAAGATGCTTTCAGCGTCCAACAGAGTAGTTTTTCCCACAAACCACTTGCCAACATCCTGACACACAAACACCTCTATATTTATACAGTATGTGATTTATATCTTGCCAATTGCAATATACCTCTCTTTAGGGATGGCTTCTATCCATACTGGCACCAGCAAAGAGCTCACAATATTTCTGCTCTTCAGAGATTAAAAAGAAAATAACTACGTGGTATGTCAAAAGCAGGTAACAGAAGCTGGATATATGTCAACAGAAGCCTTTTAGCACTAAAATACTGACAAGGTACCTGATATGCAGATTGTTCTGAAATTCATCACTTTTGAAGATAAAGCATGCAATTAGAAGGTTTTTCTTCTCTTTATGGCATGATTTATAGCATTACTTTCTCTAAGAAGACATCATGCAAATGCTTTTTCTTCTTACGGGATTTTACAGCTTTAACACCGTGCAACTAATACACACCAATCAACACACCTGTTTCCCTCACCGGCTTAGTGATCCAACTGCAGTGGGGCACATTCTCTGTGACAATGCAGAGGCAGAGGCAGTCTGTTCCCACCACTATGTCATTGCAATATCATGAGGACAGAGCCTTGCACATGTGTTAAAAAAGGAAATTTTCTCATCAGAAATGGTCAGGACTTTTCTTGCTTTAGCTGGAGAATGTCAACTCATGAAAATCTAACCTATTCTAGGAAGCGTCTTTGAAAGTCTCCTGATTTGGGGACGATGTTTGAAATTAAATCTCACTATCTCTATGTGAACTGTGTTCAAAAAGAAGACACATTTCAAAAGTTAAATTACCCAGTAGCACATACTGTGTTTGACTCCAGTGCTATTTAGAGTAATGTGCTTCACATTATTTAAGCACAATCCTTCCTTTTGAAGCTGGGCCACTTTCCAGTAGGAATACAAGTGTCATGGGAGTGGGTGGGAATACTAGCAAGTAAAGTAACAGTTCCTGCTCTGAGTGCTCTGGATATACATTCTGGTTTCTAAAGATACTTTCTACAGATATGGTTTATTCTGCTAGTATGCAAAAACTGTGGGCTAATTTCACACTTTTCTTCTCTTGTGTAGAAAACAACCAGCACCAAGAACATGACAAGATTTGTGCAGAGAAACCCCGAATACAGCATCATCCTGTGGCTTTGTGGTTATGAGCCTTACGAGCGATGGATTTTTGCCTGTGTTTCTTAATAATTCCTTACAAAACTAGATGAATACTCTTTATCATCACAGTTTATAGTGACGAAAACTAGACAGGAAGATGTAGGCAGTGTTTGTTGCTGAAGAGAGGACAGCAAGGATTGCACTTCAAGAAACCTTAGGGCTCTGATGGACAGTTTGTCTGGTATTTAGCAATGGTGCCAGCAGTTTGCCCATACTTTGGGTTGTGGTTTCCATCTACCAAGAAGACACTGAAAGAAACTGTGTCAACTTCAGCTTGACCTAGAGTGATGAATATCCACCAGTTAAACTTTATGTTAAAACACTGGTCTTGAAACTGCCACAGATGAGAAGCTGACACATGTTCAGCTTCAACCATCCCTTCCCACATGCACTAATTTCTAGCAGAGGAAAAGGGCAAGGTTGGAAGAGATTTACTGGTTTAAATACCTCAACAAGAATTCTACTGCCAGTGGCCTTTTCTGTCAAACCACATTTCTTTATCTCTACATGATCAAGGACTATGTTACCTTTTCCAGGACTGCTGAGCAAAAAAAAACCCCGAAAAACAAAAAAAACACAAACCAACCAAAAAAAGGGCAAAACTAATTTCACCACTTATGAAATTTAATTACATAAATCAAAGCCAAGAAATGTCCCTTCAAAGCTCAGTTTCCTGTTGTATACAAGGAAAAAAATAGAGCCAGATATCCTGAACAGAGCAAAATAAATCACAGGTACTAAAAAACTTCTCCAAGCACAGAAGAAATTTTTGTTGGGGTAAGCTCAGCCCTGATCTGCCCTTTATTTCTGACACAGGTAGACACAACAAAGAATCTCAACCTTCCACTTTTGTGGGCCATCAGGAGACAAAGGGACTTTGCCAAATGTTGCAAATACATATATGTGTGTGTGCGTGCGTGTACCCTATTTGGCACTATTAATGCATCATTACTTAATATAACCGATAAGGTACATTTTTCAAGATCTCTAAAGATCATCTGCATAATACACATAACAAAGATCTGTATTACTTCTGTAATGCTACCAGATAAATCTAACATACTGATTGTCATTAAAAGAAAATGTACTCTGCAGCCACTACACATATGTTAAAATTAGCACAAAGGTTTCTTCCCCCAAATATTAGGAAATGGTTTTTTGACAGTTAACAAAAACTCGTGATTTGAGCCAAATGTTTTCTGCATCTGTGTTCAATAACATTTGTATTGGTGGATTTGGATTTGAATGGAAAAAAAGATGCTTATAAGTTGTTGTAAAATACATTCATGGGTACAAACTTCCATGTAATAAAAATTAGAAATCTCTTATGTACCCTCATCCAATTAATACTGTAGCTAGAACCTGGAGATACAAAGAGCTTGAATGTAAAAATAACTGCAGATGAGAAAAATAAAAATCATATGCATTATAAAAAATATTAATAGATAAATAACAGCTGATTCCTCACACACTGAAAAATTACACTCCCAGTTTCATATATTTATGTTAAAATAAATATTGTATCTAGTAGCCCTTTTATGTAGTGTTTACATTTCATACATACATGTACATGTATAAATATAGTCTGATTATTTGTCATTTGTGTGTCACAAATTTTGCTTAAGGTTGTTCTCTAACATGGATGCACTTGATATAAATATGTGACAGAATGAAGAAAGAATCCCATTGTGTATATATATATATATATACACACACACAAAACATGCATGCTCTGTTCTTGTACCTCTTTCCTGCTGAACTTGTTAGGACACTCACCTGGCAGTGCTGATCTGCACATCTGTTCACATCGAAAAAGAAACTGCAGATACTGTAAACAGACAGTGGGATTGTTCTAGACCTCAGGTCTACAAATATTTGGGTTCAGAACTGTAGCATCATGAACACAGCATGAAAGTAATAAAAATTGAGCACTTTATCGAAGGTCACAAGCAATTTGGTGAGAGCATCTTGTCCTACGCAATATGCAAGGTACCAACTCTGCCAATTCTGCAGCATTAGAGACAAAAATGAAAGAAGATTCCTATTTCCAGTGGCCTTTTCTGAATGAGGGGGGTTGGTTCGATGCTTCAGGAGTTAGTTACTTTCAGGGCTGTGGTTTGTAGCACTATACACACAAGAGTCCCATGCCATTCTGTGTACAGCACAGCTGCCAAATTTAGATCTTCTCTAAGCTGCAGAACAAGAACATCTTCTTCCTATTTCTACATTTCTGGCCTGGTTGAAACAGAAGGATTTCACATTCGAGTCATGCTGTGTTCACACCCCGACCTGTAATCAAAAGTCTGAACGTTGTAAAAAAAGCACAGGACAAAACTCCTCCACAGCTGCCAAATGCATAAACATAAGAGCTGTTCCAACAAAACAATTTTTTAAACATTTCATAAAAATTAAATTAAGAAAATGTTATTCATTACCACCTGGAGTAAGATTTCATGGCATGTTATTCTGAAGTAGTTACTACTTTGTTACTGATCCGGGTTGGTGAAACAGCACCCCAGCCTTGATTCCCTGGGCTTAGGTAACTGAGCAGTGAGTGGAAACCTGCGAGTCCCTATTCAGTTTGGTAAACACGGTCTTGTCTGTCACTTCTCATTGTTCCTCTTCAAAGTACAGTCACCACCTTATCTGGCAACAGCTTTCTTGAAGAGTGCTGCTGATGTGAAATAATCTTTCACCGCCGAGGCCACCATTTCCCTTACACAAGAAAAAACATTTATCTTGCTGTTAATGGTTAATTAATTTTGAAAATGTATATTACAACACAATAAAAAAAAATGAAAAAAAAGGCAGGCCGGACAATGGAGCAAAATGTCCCTTCCTCAAATTGACTCCTATTTAGTTCTTCCAATGTCATCCAAAACACAGATAACTTTTCTTTCATGAATTGTTCTCCTGAATGATTTATACATGTTGTGTTATCTGAGGCCCTTTCCAGATCCCCTGTGGTTTCAGCCAGCCATCAGCTGCATAATTGTTAATTTTAACACTATAAAAGGTTCTGATGCCGAGGAGATAAAGCGTTGGAGGAAGAATTAATTGAAATGTATCTTCCAATCACACTGGTTCCCTACTTCCAGTTCCACAAAAATTATACATTGGATTTGAGGTTAAAATAAATTTACATTTGTGCTACCCATAAAGCTTTCGGACTAGTATAAAATAGATAAGTTAATTGTTTTTAAAACCCATAAAGGGTTTATCCTGAGAATAATTCAGAGCAGTCTCCTGTTCATAGCCCACAGCACCGTGAGCAGCCGGATAGAGGATTCTTCCCAAGCTACTGCAGACATAATTGGTCAGGAGTCATGTGACAGGAGCCTTTTACAACAGCAGGTGATAGACTGACAGAAAAGGAGCTCAAGCTCCACCAGTATTTAATCTGGATATTAAACACTCTATGCTTCCTAGAGCTACTAATACTTTTTTTTCTCCAATGTTTACTCTCTGCCTGTACGCTTCAAGTGAAGTACTATGAAGTAAAGCTACTGGGTTTTGATTCTTTCATTTACATTTTTATTATAAATATAGGCAAAATGTGCAAAATTAGTTGGAAAGGCTATTTGGAGGAATACAGGTGGGGCATGTGAATTCATAGATCATGGGATTCATATTTAATTTCCAGTTAGATGATTGCAAATGGCCATTCCCATTTAACTGAGTCCCCAAGATAGGTTAAGAATACCAGCTGTATCCCTGTTAAGCCTTTGTTTAAACTCTATCACTGTTAACAAATGTATTTTGCCAGATTCTTCAGAAATGGATCAAAATGTGTATTTCCTAGGTGCAGATGAGAGTAAAAAGTGGCAACAAGGTCTGATGCTTTACTTCTTCACCCTCTGTTCAGCTGTATCAGTGCACCAGCTTCTCACCTGAAAAAAACCCACTTCAGCCCCTGCACAGGGAAAAAAATTGTGGAGGTTTCATCTCAGTGCTCAGCAAATGTTTGTCCACACTATAAAAACACCACATTTCTGTTATTGGGAGAAATAGTTTGCAAAAACAGCAAACTGAGATGAAGGGGGACTGGGATAAGCTGGGTGGGCAAGCTTGCACAGCACCTGCCCACACTATACTTGGATTTGGTCCATTTCTTGAGTCCTACTTTCATGAATACCAAATTTAACAAATACAGTGTAAGAGAAGACCCATATTAGAATCTGCTTTATGCTAGGATGCATTATCACTTAAAGAACACTTTATTGCTGGGTAAAATACTCCGTATTTTCCCTCACTATTAGGTCTGTCTTAGGAAATAACAGCATGTTAGTTGTTTCAAGTCACAGAGCAAATGCAAGGATTATACATCTTATATTTTAGGACACAAAGGCACGGAGCCCCAAAGCAAACAAAGATGCCAACTGATCTGAGAACATACTTTTATATTACATAGCATATTGTATTAAAAACATGAGAGTGTCATCAAAAGCTCTCCTCAGCCAAGCTGAAACCTGGCAAACAGGGCCAGAAATGGGCAAACTTTTATCATTATTAAATGATAGAAAATAATTCCTATTTCTCAACAATCTATGTTTCTAATTGCATTTTCTCTATAAGCTGAAGTAGGTAGAACTGTAGGCAGAATTACAATGCAGCAACAAAGCACTAATGATCTCCTAAGCCTGGGATATCGGGTATTTAATTTTGCTTTTAAATCCATACTGTGGTGGGCACTTAGGCGCACAGTAGAAAAGGAGACATATCCCAATCAGTTTACAAGATAGTATGAAGAAAACGTATAATAGAGCAACCAGATATATATAAATAGAATAATACAAAGAAGTCTAATCTACTGCAAAGCTATAATTCAATCCTTCTACAACACGAGAGCACAGCTAAACAGGCTTATGAATAGCACAAGAATCCATATAGCCAAAATTGTATAGCCTGTGTCATCAAATCAAAACCCTTGAATTATTGCTTACCACTGTTATTTCATTTTAATAAAGGAAAAAAATCTAATGACTATGTCAAGAAATAAGCATTATTAAATTATACTTTTGTACTGAGCACATATGAGGAATGATAAGATTTACATGCTTTCTTTCCAATCCTTATCCCTTTCTTTTTTTCTCCATACGTTTATGTGTTCATGTTAGAGGCGGGGAGAAATGAATATTGAACATGGGAGGCAAATTCTAGTCTGGCTTATATCTTGTGCAATTCTCCTGATTTCAGGTCAGTAGGGGTTTGTCTCATACCTTTTGACCTGAACAGTTAATTGAAGTTCAGGATCTTGTGATTTCTTTTTTTCCTTTAGAAAGAGAAATTTCAAATGGAATCAGATCTCTCTGATAAAACCTATTTATTTACAAAGAATTTATGAAGTCTCAGTTCCCTGAGCTCAGGAAGATTCAAGTATTCAGCTCAAAGACTTCCTTTCTAATTTTTTTTCTGATGGACATGGTCTTAGCAATTTGTTTGGGCTCTACCTTGCTTTTCTGTATTTATTCTTGCTGGGCCTTTCTTTCCCTCTTCCACACACACAGAGACATGCATACGCATCCTGCTCCATTTAAAACAATAATCAGCCAAACCCCTCTCCTACACCACTCAGCCTGCACAGTCCATGTGTGTACCATGGGTTTGAACAGTACCATGTGTTTTTGTTTGGGGAGGGGGTTGCTCTTATTTCATAAAGCAGATTAATTGTTCCTTGCAGCTGTGTTAAAAGAAGGTACTGGTTACACCTATAGCTTCAGTGACATTTCATCCAACCCACAACACAAGCAGTTTAACTCAGAATAGGGTACAGTCTAAGATGTAAGAGACAAGTGAGTGCCATCAGAGATGCAAAAGAAGTACTTTTACATAATTGACATAGAATATGACAATTATTTTCAAGAACTAAACATTATTCAACATAAATAAAGACCATCGTCTGCAAACTACTATGGAGAGATCATTGGTAGAAAAGTTATGTGACTGTGCACTTTGTCTCTCAGGAGAGGCTGATCAGGTGCTCTATCTCAGCCCCTGGCCATTGCTCCATGGCTGGTGCAAGACACATGCACTGGGATAATTATACTGGGATAATTATTGTGTTGAGCCACACCTGAGAGAGGCAGGAAGGACAGCTGTAACTTCAATCAAGAGTAAATACATGAGCTTTGTCTACCTGGAGACAGTTGAGAAAAGTGTCTTGAATTATTTGGGGTTGTAAGATTAATGCACATAAACTACTTTGCACTAAACCCTCCTGTGGATGCCCTTGTTCATTTTCTAGAAGCACCTCCTGTGGAGTTTCACGTTGAAGGTGAAGGATTAAACAGCAGTGAAATCAAGTCATTTCACTTGAGCACCTGTGTGCGAGTTTCAGAAACTTCAACTTTGTACCTTTGTTTACACTATCTTAATGTCCTATATGAATGCATAGCAATTTTTTTCCTATTTCCTAATTTTTTGAAAGGTTGTGTTCAAGATCAAAGTGATTTCTTCATGGACACAAATGTGTGTTATGGACAGGTTTATCTGGTTGAAGTGGAGAACCTATTTTGATAGTCTGTCCTTGAAAGCTAATGGTTCCAGTTTGGTTTTGGGTGTCACTGATAAAGATTGTAGTGCAGCTTTCATATCTGTGCTTCTTAAATTTGTTGTCATTTTTATTGAGGTAAATGATCTTGGCACATTATTTGTGGTTTTATCAATGACAGAGACAATGAGACAAATTGTCGACTAAGATAAACAAATGTGGTGCCAGGGATTTCTCCACAGAAATTTGCCAGCTTAGTGGGGATCTGGTTGAATTCTTCAGACACAGAGGCTGTTAATGAAACTCAAACACCAAGATATATGAAGCTATAGCAATTTTTCTGCAACAAGTTTCAATTCTGTGGATAAGTGTGTTCCTCTCTATTGTGCTTTTTTAATCCTGGAAAGGTGTCTAGGAGAGTCAGGAGGAGCCAGAAGCTCGGAAGTGCTCATGAATCAGATTACTTTGAAGAGCCTTGGGGAGTTCATGGGGAGAGAATTGTGGGAAGCTGCATATCACGAGTTTGGGTGTGACTACAATGTGACCTGGAGTTTTGGAGATTTGTTTGTGAGGAAGGTGAAGAATAATATTAGGGCAGCTTCACCCCCCCTTGCTCCCATCTCTTCTTGCATATTTAGTCTCAAAATAAACCGGTCACCAGAGACTCATGAGCTAGCAGAGTGAGAGTGCAACGAGTGAAGGAAAGTAGTCTTCCTGGACCTTTTACCTGTGCCACCACTGCCTCTGCTGGCTAGCGATACTACTGCAGTGGAACCTCTCCTGCCAGTCTGCAGGGTGAGTGAAATTCTGGTTAGGACTGGGATGGACACATAAGGCATACATGGATTTTCCTTCTTTGTTTCCAGAGGTAAAAGGAAAGCTTTAGGCTCCATTCACGCCTTATTGATGCTCCAGGCAGGATCCCATTGGCTGAGAAAGCCTATTACAATCTGCTCTGTGATGGCCCTAGACATTGATAATTACTGATAAACCATCTTCAAACATCTTTCTCTGATACTTATGATTGTCATAAGTAAACATAGTACGCAAACCAACTGCCAATGAAGACTGATCTATGCCAAGTCCATCTGATTTTGAAACACTACTTGTTGGCTGCAGAGCAAAAGAGGTAAGGCTCCCCTCCTCTCACCACAGCAGCTGTGAAACAGTGATCAGCAGGGCTGCTGAGACTGGCAAGGAGCTTTGTGAGCTGGTCGCAGTGGTGTTTCTACCTTAATGGAGAATTTAACTTCATGATAATTTTGACTCCAGCTCAGCATTACCCTCCCTAAGGGAGTACACGTAGTGTCTTCCTTGTGTGAATTTCAGCAATTGGCACATAGGATGAGGTTTCACAAGTGGGTTATGCTGACTTCAGACTATGCTGCTGCCGATACGGAAGGTTCCATGTTTCTCTTTGCATTCAACTTTCCACTGCTGCTTGTTCATCAGCGTTAGCAACCAAACGTATGTTTGTGAGACTGGTGAAAACTAGTGTTTTCTGTCTTTTGGGGATGGTTGGTTTTTTAGCTGGATCAATCAACCAATCTGACCACAGCTTTCAGTGTTGATGCAGAGAAGGAGGAGATGGGTTCTGGAAGTAAGTCTCCAAGAATGTGTATGTGTCTTCAAACTACAGTATAGGCATCCTTCTGGGATGCATTAGATCCTTTTCTGGCAATGGTGATTTTTCAAAAATGGGGTCCCAGTTTCAATCTTGGTGCTGCTCTATCTAGACTCTGATCTTCCTTTTGGAAGGAGGTTGGAAACACTTGCAGTGACATTGGGTGGCATTGCAGTCTGTCTCATATGCACTATCCTTACATTCCATCGGAAACCTCACTGGTGCAGTGTTTGGCTGTCCAGTTCAATGAGAGGCTTGTGGAGTGCTCATGTTCAAACCAGTATAGGACTGAGTTCTATAGGCTTCAGTAGGAAATACTAATTTTAGCAGATATGTTGGAGGCCGTTGTTCCTGGTTAACTCAGGGACAGCTGCTTTCTTTGTACTGAAAAGCCTGGAGAGATACAGTCTAAAATTCCTATGGGTAGGTTGGAGGCAAGCCCATTCAGTGAGGCATCCCCACTGATATCGCTTTGAAATTCACTTTGTTATTTACCTCCCCTCCTACCTGCCAGGATTGAGATTTGTTGGCCCTTGTATAACTCCACAAGACTTGTTATTGCAGGTTTTTTCCGGATGAAAAGAAGGAACGACAGCAGAGCACCATGGTCCTGGCTGGGAGGTTCGAGGTGAGATGGGGAAAGGGGTCGAACTCCTGCCCTAATGTTTTGTCTAACCTGTGAATTTTGTCCAGCCAGTCAGAGCCTGGGACCAACTCTCTATTTAAATAAATTTAAATAAATAATCATTAAAGAACAACAATCACCTGAGCCCTGATTCCTAACAAATGCAGAAATGAGTTTGTTATCTGCACAGAACTATCTGGTTGGGTTGTTTGTGTCAGCTGAATATAATACCTGGTAAGTTCACACCCAGCTATTTACATCTCTATGTTAGGATCCAGGAGCATGTAAACTACAGAGAAATCATGTCTAAATTAACTGTGCTTAGATTCCTCACCAGAGAAAATAGGGGGAAAAATACAAAGATATGATAAGCAAAATTTTCTTATATAATTTTATCTCTAAATACCTCTACAGATCAATTACCCACTGAATTATTTCTGATTTCTTGTTAGAATAATCTTAGTGCACAAATACACTAAGGATAAACTTTGAGTGTGTTTTTTATTGTTAGACTTCTCATATCCCAGATTCCCCATCATGTTCAGTCCTGTGTAGATAGTTATAGTAATGATCTTTTATTAACTTGGCTGGAATAACTGCCGTGACTCTCAATCATGACATTAGTGCTTAGGTATTTGTATGTCTAAGCACTTACATAAGTAATCATATCACAATGTCAACTTATTGTTCTTATTATTTTGCAAATGTTACAACTGCCACCTCCTGTTAAACACAAAAAGAAAAAGAAAAAAAAAAGAAGAAAAATGTGAGAGTGCCTAAAGGAATCCCGCCAGTTTTAATTTACTGTTTTGTCTTAAACTCTCTGTGCTGTGAGCCGAAATAAACTAATTGCATCTACACTTTGAGGTGAAGCTCTCCTGTTAAACTCATCTCTGCCTATAAGAAAATCAAAACATCCATAAGTTTGAAGGAAACGTACTGACACATATGGCAGACAAAGTGAAAGGGATCCACTTTTCTGAAGAGAAAGGATTATGTACTTTCAGTCTTTCCAGCAATGGTAGGAACTGAAAGTTCAACAGACTCCTTATTGTTAGGGTAACTAGTCATGCTGTTAAATAGGGAGAGAGGATAAGAGGCTGGCAACAAAATGGTTTCATGAACTGGCCTTTCACCTAGGAAGGCTTGCACTCAAAAGTGAAATCATGAAAGACTTAGTTTGGCCAATTCAATTTACTGCCTGCCTCCAGTGAACCTGGGTGCCAGCTTGGGAGAGCCCATGTACTTCAGCAGGCTTTTAGAGAAGGAAGCAAGTTTTCTGTATTTGCTATGTTCAAGATCATTGGGGTTTTTTACAGCAAAGAAGTAAACATTTTTTTATTTTCTCTCTACCTATCACACACATAACACTTGGGAGAAAACCCCCACTTATTCTAGAAAATCCCAACATTAATGCTGATGTGGATTTTATGAAGGTGCTTTATATTTTACCTGTCCATATAATGACCAGGAGAAGAAAAGGACATCAGTTTCACTTTTACCATGAGGCAACAGAAACAGTTCGCTTCTTTTTAGTGGGCTGGGGTCATACCTTGTGTTTATGATTTCACAGAATCATAGAATCACAGAATATGCTGAGTTGGAAGGGACTCACAAGGATCATCTAGTCCAAGCCTTATCCCTTCACAGGACCAAGAGTCACACCATGTGCCTGAGAGTATCATCCAAACACTTCTCAAATGCTGGCAGGCTTGGCCCTGCGACCACTTCCCTGAGGAGCCTGTTCCAGCATGGCTCCTCTGAAATATAGCAGCTTTATTGCTGTTTTAACAGGACCATTATCTCAAATGAAGCAAGCGAAAGCACATGGTGTTTTGTTGATCAAATACAGGTCCTGCTATTGCTTTGTTGTACAGCAATATTAAGACATCTAATAGGTATACCTGCAGCATTTTGATAGGATTATAGCAAGAGAAGATTATTCATTGATTCCATTTTTCTTTTTCCTGGCATTTAACAACTTTGTTGAATTACTTTCCAAAAGAAGGGCTTAACACTTGTTTTAAGAAAAATTTTTTAGGTGAAAAGCAGAGGCAGAATATTTTGTGGCTAAGCATTGAGTCATAGAATGGTTTGGGTTGGAAGAGGCCTTAAAGATAGTTCCAACCCTACCGCCATGGGCAATAATGCCACGCACTGGATCAGTTTGCCTAGGGCCCCAGAGATGTGCTTCTGGTCTTTCTGTGACATGATAAAGAAAACATATGGCACTCCTGACAATTCAGCAAAAGACCAAAAAGGCTAGGCCATTCACAAGGTCTCATTTTAGGTCTCATCATCTCTGGCTGGTTTTGTTACACAAAGGCTATACGCACAGAAGCAAGTCCTTGTGAGGTAAGATAGACCATAGTACGTCATCTACACCACTGTAACTGCCAATCATCCTGTATTCTTACAGTGCTTGTGAGGGGATTTGTACTTTTTTTTCCCCTGAAGGATATTTTCCAGTTGTTTTCCTTCATTTATCCCAAGTTTCCCATGCACTTAGGCACTTAGCATTGAGGAGCTATGTGGGCATGTTCATATACCAGCTTACTTCATGGAAACTTATTCAGGTAACTCCTAGCGCAGAAGGACTGGGCTTCATTTAGAAAATGGAGTAAAGACCCAGATGAATCCAAGAAAATTGAACTTTATATAGTCTTTGTTCTAACCATTGTTTAACCATCCTACTTGG
Source organism: Neopelma chrysocephalum (assembly GCF_003984885.1). Lineage (NCBI taxonomy): Eukaryota > Metazoa > Chordata > Aves > Passeriformes > Pipridae > Neopelma > Neopelma chrysocephalum. The sequence goes on along the minus strand of NW_020897694.1, from coordinate 24,476,514 downwards.
AAAACAGTTGAAGCGTTAAAAAACTGGAGGGGATGAACAAGAAACAATACGACAATCTGTCTCTATCATAAAGAATAAATGTGCTTTGGGCCGATTCCATTCAGAGTACACAGATATTTTCAAGGAATTTAGGGCATAAAATCCCATTGAATCTCCTTGAGGGAATTAAAACCAATGGAAATTAGGCACCCTCATACTTTGAAAGATCTGCACTTAATTCTTTTTGTGTCTTTTAGAAGATCCAACTCTGAATTATTTACTTTCTGGGCAAATGAGTATTTTTTTGCATGACCTTCTTCCTATTCTGTAAACAACATCTGATAATACATAAGAAAAAGTTGGTGAGAGAATTGAAAACCAAAAGAACTTCTTCTGGAAAATTTTTTTTTTCCCACTGAAATGAAAAGGCATCTCCAAGAATGCTGCAAACCTCCTTGCTCTTTTAAAGATCTATTGCTTAGTGTATGTTCTGCTCTCTCATTCTTTCTACAGAATCAGTAATAAAAGTCAGATTTTCAAAACACTAACAAAAAACGTCTTTCTCTTCTACATCACTGATAATACGTATCCTCCCATGGGAGAATATCATGGAATGAATTAAAATGTCTGTAAAGGATTATGAACTTTCTTGCATATTACAGGCAAAGATACCCTAAACAAATTTTGTACACCAACAGTCAAATTTGTCACTGATTTGGTATATCATTGACAACTTTTTGCTAATGCTATCTAACAATGATGCATAACATAATGTAAGTCAAATAACTTCCACTGAAATTTCATATAAATGATAATACAATAATTTATAAAATTAAATATTCTAATTATAGATCTAGGAAACACAGTTGGAAAAGAAACTCATGTAGAAATGATGCAGAAAATGTACTTTCAGCAGAGATTTGAAACAAAATAGAAAGGTGATAAAAGGGGGGAAAAAAAACAGCAAAGCCATGTCAGGAAGAGGACTTCTCACAGTGATAAAACTGTGCTAAGCAGAAAGAGGAGACCAGAGCCAACTAAACCAAACAGAAAAACAGAACATTTCTTCAGCATGTCAGTGGAAGACATGCTCATATGCGAGCATTTTGGCAATGCTCATACAGGGGAGTGGCAGTGATGCTGTTCACAGTGGCCTAGTGGTTAGCATGCAGGACTCTCACTGCTGCAACCCGGGTTCGATTCCTCGGTCTCCCGGGCAGATGGAACCCGTTAGCCCTGTGAGGCCATCCATCTATGAGAAGGTCACTCTAAACAAACCTACGTCCTGAGGACCTCACTGCCATTGTCCAAGCGTGCTTGGCCCCGGCAGATGAACCTTAGGATTAAAGGGTGGGCTCAGTTCAGCGCAGGCTGTGTCTCACCTAAAAAAATCCATTGCGCAGGCTGGAAAGGTAAAAGACCTTTCCCCAGATCTTCGTTCGCGAAGACTGGCCATTATTTATTATGAGAGGAACAGTGAAAGCTGTGGGCTGTGAACCTGCAGAATGTCTGGGCTCTGAAGAGTAAAAAGATTTGCATGAAGAACTGAGTTAAAACTGATTCCTCCCATGTCATAGACCCATACAAAGAGAGGCAGAAGAAAACTCCTGTCCTAGGGCTTTGTCACTCTTGACAAGTTGGTCTCACCTGTTCTTAACATCTCTCAGTGTTCCCACAGCCCCCCCAGGCAGAAGCAGGCTCTGCATATCTATACTCACGATTTGAAGCCTTTTTTTCCCCCAGCATTTAACTTGAATTCACATCTTAAGCTCATTACCTCTTGTTTATTCCCACAAACACAATTTTATCTGCTCATCTTTGTATTTACGTTTTTTACCCTTAAAGACCAGTTTGCTTCCTTCTCCTCTCCAGCTTAAGTAACAACACTGCTTTCAATCTTTACTTGTATATCACATTTTTTAGACCTCTGATCAGTCCTGCTGCATTCTATCCAAAGACTCCACATCTTTCTTGAAGTCTAGCACTGGACAATGTACTCCGTCAGAAGCCTTTATGATGCTGATGAAGTAAAAGATCTCAGTGTTTCAGAACTATCAGTAGTAGTAGTAGAAGTAGTAGTGTGTTTGCTTATTATGAGATGATTATACACATCTGACAAGTGCTTATAGACAATGGTCTAGCAATTACTGTTATTGAAACTGTACACTTAAGTGAGGAAAATAAAAAAATTCTAGCCAACGTTTACCACAGTAAGATTTAACTATTCAACTGACTTCAGAAAATTAGAATATTTTACATTCAATGTCCATGCCAAGGGAAGCCATTATATATCCTACTGTGGACAGTGAGAAGTTTATTGTGAGGATGATGAAAGGCCTAGCAAAATCCCAAAAGCTATGTTAAGGATGGGGACGAGGCAACCATGATCTCACCAGTCCTTGGGTTTTGGCTCTATGCCTATGCTTACAGAGCACCCACAAAGTAGAGTGACTCCTTTCCAGCAGAACACCCATGCAGAGGCAAAAGTACCTTTTCTACCCTCCAGCAGAAAAGCTCATCCTGAAGCACCTAAAATAAATGAATGCAAAAAGTGAAATTGTCATCTGTCTGAATCAAGAACACAAAATACATTTCATGCTATCAGGGTTTAGTTGATCTAGGCTGAGCTAGAGAGTTTGCAGACCACATTCCCATGAGCAGATGAAGAGCATCTTGCTGTTTACTGTCATCTGAAACTGCTCCTCAATAGAAACCAAAGCATGGTGAGTGAGCACAGTGAAGAGATTTTCTTGAAAAGCTGTGGCACTGTTGATCTTAGCTGAAAATGTAGGTGCAGGTACTGATGTAGGTGTGGTGTGTAAGTGTAGACACCTTTTGTGACCATTAACTTTGATATTTCCCGAGTGACATTTTGACTCCTTCTAACCAAATGGAAGGCAGAAACTGCCCATTCTTACAAAAGGATAAACAAGACACTGACCATAAGGAAGTAAAGGCCAAGAATTTAAATCCAGAAAGAGAGACAGATTCTTTCCATTGTGGGCCTCCTGTAGTCAATTGCCTTATAATCAGAAGGCAAACAGTAAAGACTTATGCTTAACTCTTCTTCAGAGGGGAATGCCCTAAAGTCTGATCTTCTTTCTAGCCTCCTCATGTACATCTACAAATCTTGAAATGCCTGTCAAAGGTTTCCAAACCATGATCTTATCCAGTGACATCTAAGACCTTGCCTTCGAAATTGCATGGATTTTTTGGCTACCCATCTAGTACCCATGAGTAACAAAGCAACCTTTTGTGGTTTACGGTTATGAATCAACCTTGGACAAAACTAGACTGGTCATTAAAATGTATTTATTCCAGGAAAAAAATCCTCTATGGCTGCTGGACAGCCCTAAGAAGTGAAACAAGAAGATTGTTGCCAGTGTAAAATTTTGATTGAATTTAAATGTAAAGGTCTTCAGAGATTATATACATAAAGAAGCTTGTAGAAGACACCAAAAAGCAAAGCTCACCTCTTCTAACAGGGAACTGTAAAACCACACTACACTAAAGGCAGTGGCACAGCAACATTAAGGTCAATTTCTTTGGAAAAAGGAGGCATGAGCACTGCTCAGCACCTTTGAAGAAAAGTTATTTAGATGCCCTTTCTGAAATATCCAAGTCTGGACAGGAGCTCTGCAGAGAGACTAATTCTCACATTCCCAAACAGGGACAAGCCATCTACTATCTGGCAGTCAGGGACTAGCATGTAACCACACGATATCTCTTTTTTTTGTTAGTTCTAAGACTTCCTTGGCTGCTGTTCTGATCGTTCTTCCCAGGCTGCATAGCCACTGCAAGGCTAACAGGATTAAAAAGCAGAAAAAAATTGACTCATTAAAGTACATGAAAATAGCTTGGCTTACAAATGGAGTGCATGCAGATTAGATATACTTTATCTATTCTATTAGCAAGTCCGAATAGGCTGAATTTTAAAGTTTTCTTTACTTCTACATGTCGTAAGGACCCCGTCACCACCTTCTGCTCAGAACTGCCACCAACGGTTGTTGAGATCTAGGTCTGGTGTTCCTGAAAGAGCAACCCCAGTGTCCTGAAGCACAGAGTCATTGATCGGGCTTTGCTTTTAAGATAATATCACACTGGATCACAGAACGTATTCTACCCTTACCGAAATCATAACATTTAATTTTCAAAACAGTACAGGACTTCTCTATGCTGCCCAAACTAGTAAAAACTTTGTTAATACTCTTCTAACTTAAAATAGCAAACTCAATAAACCAATGTTTTTATTATAAAAAGTTAACTCTCCAGCTGAGCATTTGAGTGCCAAGTTCCATCCAGAATCACACTTTCACAGCCAAATTAGAAACTATAAACTTAGAAACCAGTGTTTTATGATAGAATCCTTTGCCAGGCACTTCACTAGAGCTTGGGCTACCAGCTGCTCTAATAATAAGCGAATGTTATTGAAAAATAATAATACCGAGCATTTGCAAGCCCTCTGTAAGAGCTAATGAATGAGTTTAGCGTATTATGCACAATAAAGAGCTCACGGGGTAAAACCCCCTTTCTCGCTACAGGTGTATTGGACTTCGCAAGAGGGAAAAGACTTAGGAGCACTCACAAACCTGCCAAGATCCATACAAGCAGAACAATCAGCCTGCCAACTTGTTGGTGTTCTTAAGATTCCAGCCTGCCTGGCAACTTTAGACAGCTGAAAGTGATGTGGAATCGGTGACTGATACCCTACACGGAGAAAAATGTCAGCTTTCAAAGTCAGCGGATGGAAACGCTTCAGTGCACAAAGGGCGCCGTGAAAACGCGATGTGGCTCTGGCAATACAGGGGAGTGCTGTGGCTGCCGAGCCCGTGATTCAGTTTTTCAATCGGGAGGCATGGCGAGGCGGAGATCGCTATCGGGATAACCACTGTTCTTCAACTTCTTTTTATCTCTTTGACTCGGCACCTGATTGTTAGGCTCAAATGAAATTTGAAGGAAATGATTTTGCTTCCTCGAAATTCACTTTAAACTCGGCTTTAAAAAACACGAGCAGCATCCTAAAGCTGCCTGCACCAGAGATGAGACGTTTGATCAGAATACAAGAAATCAGACAGTATTTGGAGTGGGACGTAGTTACATCTACTGTAAGGAAGCTCACAGAATTAATATATGGTTATCGAGAAGACAGTCTAAACCCTCTTCAATACTTAGGAGCGCTCTGATCTTACTTGGTGGAATACAGCACTGCACTCTGGAAAGTCTTGTTTAGCCTCCGTGTGACAATGCATCTGTTCGGTTTTTGTTCGCCCCCCTCTACCCCAATCCCCCTCTTCCCCAACCCCCCTCTTCCCCACCTTCGGTGGCAGAAGGAAAGATTCCGCCCTTGAATTTGAATGTGTCAAGAATTGACAGGTCAAAGGCAAGTAAATCACATTATACACGATTGTATTATTATTGTATCGATAACAACACATTATCAGAACAATTAACACGCACAACTACGCGGAGATCACAGTAGCGGTTTAACAAAAATCCAGATAAGTAACTAAACTCCGATAAAGTCTTCCCTTGTGTTTGGGGATTTGAAGCCTCTCCGAGAGAATGTCCGTGCCTGTGTGTCTGTGCCTTTGCAGGCAGCCGCTCCGCGCCGCACCGCACCGCGGCCACGGAATCCCCCGTGGGGAGAGCAAGCCTCCTCCCCCACGCCGTGCCTGCCTCAAACCGGGCGTAGGGAGGCTTGGGACCCTCTGGTCGCTCCTAACACGAGTCTAACCTTGCTCCAAGCGGAACTGATAGGAGTTTCCATCACTTCGTGCAAACCCTCTTGAAAACAGATTACTAGGGAAATGCAGACCCTCTGTAACCACCCGCAATCGCTGAAATAACCATGGGTGGTAGTTTTAGTAGCCAGTGGTTGCCGCAAAACTTAGGCGAGGGGAGGGGGAAAGCACTTTGTAAAGGAGATTCGGAAAAGTATTTCATTTGCAACTAGAAAAATAGACTTGAGCCAGTACTGAGCCATTAATAGATTTCAGCCAGTGAAAGAATCGTGTACAATAATTTATGACCAACAAATTGTATTACCTTTTTCACTATTTGGAGGACTAAATGTAATCAGAAACATGTGCAGACGAAGCCACGGGTTTGCAAATGGTGACATTTTTGGAAGAGAGCAGTCCATGAGTTGAGGCATCTTCTCTGCTGGAAGTTATGCAAGTGCTTTTTCTTTAAGACCAGATCGCCTGTATGAGACTCTGTGGGGACCTGCGAGTTGGTGGTTGTGCTGTTCTCGGACAGAAGGTGGCCACTCACCCTAGGAACTTCCCCGAGCCCCGTGCCGACACCCGTGGCCCTTCCCCACGCGTTTTCTGTGGCACAGATGCCCGCTCCGCCTGCACCTTGCTTTGCCGTTTGAGCGCTTGCAGATTCAGAGCTGCAGCGCGGCGGCGGCGGCAGCAGCCTTGGCGCGACGGTACCCACGGACTGACCCAGGGGCAGAGTTCGTGGTGCGGGGATTCATCTGTTTAGGAACTATCAGACGAGGGCTTACCCATGTGTCCGCCTTGTGTGCTTCACGCAGTTCTGTCGCGACACAGGACCATCGCGATCCTTTACACCGCACCCTGCTCTCGCACTGACGGGCTCGGGGTCACAAGCAGGGGGAGTGGAGGTGTGAGGGAGGCAGCGTGGGAGGGAAGAGCGGGGACAGAGCCACGCTGGAACCGAGCCCACTGGGGAGTGAGTCCCCACTCTGCTCTCGGGGGGCGCTGGCGGGAGCGGGGCCCGGAGCCTCCGGGAGCTGGGGGCGCCACTGGTGGTAGCATCAGTGAGGCGCTGTTGCTTCTTCCCCCCCGACTCTCCCTCTACGCCCCGAGCACCCTCCAGTAGATGTTCCTGGTTCTCACCCTGCTCATGGCAGCTACTGGGACGTATGAACCACGCTCTCGCCTGCCCCTGAACTGACTTAATCCGGGCACTATCCCGCTGGCACCCACGATGCGAGGGGAAGTCGATCGAGCTGGCATCCGATCTGTGCAGAGAGAGACAGGGAATGAGTCCTCGCCTCTTAGAAGTCAAACACAATAATTCTACATGTGATCGAGAGAAATCGACAGGAAAGCTCTTCCCTGGTCAAACGGGGAGGGAGGGGGGTTACGCAGTTGAAAATAGTGGCTGTTCATCCCAAAGCGGGAATGCCCTGGCCGATGGGGTGATAACCTGATTTCCAGAGCAGTCACCTGCGCCGGTATCAGCCTCTCTTGGTGGGGCTCCCACCTTCGAGAAATCCCGTTTCCCTGCCAAGCCCGAACGCCAGCAGATATCTTAATCTCCCCGCTTTTGACAATCGATGGGTACTTTTTTTTTGTTTCACGGCTAACTGGATTGTAGGAGGTCAAGCTTGGCGAGGTGGCTTCGGAGACTGAGAGAATTACGTTTAAGTAGTAGTTTATGGGTAAAACACGAAACGGGAGAGGACGCGGTTTGTAGAGGAGCTGCTCGGTATGTTACAGGGCACTCCGGCCGTGACAGGCTGCCGCGGGACCCGGGCGGGCTCACCGGTGGGAAGGGATGGCTGGCTTTGGGATTCTCTCCAAACATCCCGACATCCCAGGAGCTGCGGGTGGTGGTGGCGGGCAGGGGTGCGGTGCGGCGGTAAGGAAGGCGCGAAGCCCAGCGGTTGGAGCGAGGAGCCTGACCGGAGGACGGAGCGGGATGCGCGGAGAGGAGCCCGGACGAGACGAGAGCGGGCGGCGTGACAAACAAGTCCGTGCGCCGAGAGGACATCGCTGTCCCACCACGCCGAGCGATGTCCCCGCCGCGCCCCGCACCCTGTAGTGCGTCCGACGGGGGGCTCGGTGGTGGTCCCGGAGCGGCTGCCACCCCACCTGTGCATCGCCCCGGGAAGCGCGGCTCTGGCTTTTCCCTAAAAGGGCGGCGGAGCCGTCCCGGACAGAGCCTAGTCTGCTGCTAGGGAAAGAGTTAATGGTTTATTGGAGTCGGCGCTTCCACATACCACCAGAGTAAGTCAAAACCGACCCGCCGAAGCACAAACAAGGCGAGCAAGTTCACCCTGACTGACAGGCGGCCGGTGAGGAACACAGTGGGATAGCTCGGGCTGGGGGCGCCGTGCAGTGGCATGCCGAGCGGCCAGGAGAAGGAGCGCGGATTTTCTGGGCGCACCCAGGGATGCTCTCGGAGGCGGCGGCCTCTCCCCCTCGGCTGCACGGACCCTCCGCCGGGAAAACCCCAAAACACCCAAAAACACCCCGCATGCGCCGATCCCGAGCCCTCCCTGCGCCGCTGGCCCGAGAGGGGGCGTGGCGATTCGCGGCCCCGCCCCCCCCCGACGGGGGGCCCCGCCCCCGCCCGCGCGCCCCGCCGGCGGCGCGCAGGCCGCGTGCGGGCATATAGGGCGGTGCGCGGCGCGGGGGCACGCGGGGCGCGCGCGGTACTTGTGGCCGCGTCGACGGGGCGGGAGGAGGGGGCGGCTACTGGACCCCCCCGCCGGGCGCGGAGCCGGGCAGGGCGCCGCCGGGCGCGGACCGCCGAGGATTTTAATTAGGTGTGTCCCCCCCTCCCTGCCTCCTCCTCCGCCGCCGCCACCTCCTCCTCCCTCCGCCCCCCGCCGCTCCCGCCCGCCCCGCCGCCCCTCCGAGTCGGCGGCCAAGAAAACCCAGAGAGACCTGGCGGCTGCCGGAGAAGGGGGAGCTGCACGGCAGGCAGAGCGCCCCGTATCCCGCCGAAACTTAGGGAAGTTTGTCCGGCGGCGCGAACCAGAAGGCCCGCGGTGCCCGGAGCCCGGCGAATATGTGCGAGGAGCGAACTGCTCGCCGCGCCCCCTCGGGCGGAGCGGGGCGGCTGTGAGCGGGGCGGCCCGCGCCCCCCAGGGCCCTCACCGCAGCGCTTGAGCCGCCGCGGGCCCCGTCCCGCCCGGCCCCGCACTGCTCCGCGGCGGGCTGCCCTCCGAGCTCTGCGGGCGGCGATGGCACCGGGCGGGCTGTGACGGGCGCCCCGTCAAGGGCTCGTCGCCTCACCGGAGACCGCCGGAGAGCATCGCGTCCGCAGCAAAGCGAGAACCCCCACGCCCCGCGCCTCTCGCCTGCCGCCGGCTCCCGTTCTCGCCATCGACAGGTCTCTGCGGTCCCGTCTGAACTCCGTGCGCTGTCGCCTGCGGGGAGCTCCGAGGAAGAGCCCTGGCCCGGAGATCGTCAGCGCGGAGAGAGGCTCCGAGGCCCAGGCGGGGGACGGAGCCCGTCCCGCCCAAGCCGCCCGCCGCAGCGCCCTGACGGGGAGGCGCCGCTGCCGCTCGGCAGCGCCCCGCGCCCGGAGTAAGGCCACCGGGTACCGCCGCCCCGCACCCGTAGGAGCCGGTGCCGCCGCGTCTGGGTACCCGCCGAGATTGGTTTTGAAGGAGCGGACGGCGGCGAGGGCGAGGAGGAGGAGGCGGGAGACGAGCCCGGAGGAGGCGGCCGCCAGAGCGGGGCGGGCGGCGACTCGCCGGGGCGGCGGGGGTACACCATGTCCAAGCCGGTGGATCACGTCAAGAGGCCGATGAACGCCTTCATGGTGTGGTCACGGGCGCAGCGACGGAAGATGGCCCAGGAGAACCCCAAGATGCACAACTCGGAGATCAGCAAGCGCCTGGGCGCCGAGTGGAAGCTGCTGACTGAATCGGAGAAGCGGCCCTTCATCGACGAGGCCAAGCGGCTGCGAGCCATGCACATGAAGGAACACCCCGACTACAAGTACCGGCCGCGGCGGAAGCCTAAGACGCTGCTCAAGAAGGACAAGTTCGCCTTCCCCGTGCCCTACGGGCTGGGCGGCGTGGCGGACCACGAGCACCCGCACGGGCTGAAGGCGGGCGGGCTGCACGGCGGCGCGGCCGGCGGGCTGGTGCCCGAGTCGCTCCTGGCCAACCCCGAGAAGGCGGCAGCTGCCGCCGCCGCTGCCGCCGCCCGCGTCTTCTTCCCCCAGTCGGCCGCCGCCGCTGCCGCCGCCGCCGCCGCCGCCGCCGCCAGCAGCCCCTACTCCCTGCTGGACCTGGGCTCCAAAATGGCCGAGATCTCATCCTCCTCCTCTTCCTCGGGCTCCGGGCTGCCCTACGCCTCCTCGTTGGGCTACCCCGGCGCCGGCGGGGCGGGCGCCTTCCACGGGGCCGCCGCTGCCGCCGCCGCCGCCGCCGCCGCCGCCGGGGGGCACACGCACTCGCACCCGTCGCCCGGTAACCCGGGCTACATGATCCCCTGCAACTGCAGTGCCTGGCCCAGCCCGGGGCTGCAGCCGCCGCTGGCCTACATCCTCCTGCCGGGCATGGGCAAGCCCCAGCTGGACCCTTATCCCGCAGCCTATGCCGCGGCACTATGACCCACGGCCGGAGGAGACCCGCGCAGAGCTCCGGCGCCCGCCTGGATGTGTGCCGGCACATCCGTGCGCACGGGGAGGGGGGCGAGCCGCCGCTGTGGCCGCGGAGGATGACTGGCCCAGGCGATGGGGAGCGCCGGGGTGGCGGACGACCTGTTGCTCGTCCCCTGCCTGCTGCCCCGGGTAGACCTTGTGTGTGTTGCATGCAGTCTGTGCAGATAGCCCAGCTGAAACAGAAGAGAAAAAAAAGAAAAAAAAAGAAAAAAAATGGAAAAAAAAAAAAAAAAGAACCGATCCACCCTGCCCTCAAAGTGCTTGTTCGGGAAGACTCGGGGAACAACATCCCTCAGCCGGCTTCGGCTTTCCCCTCCGTCGCTCCCCGCGTGGTGCTGGATTCGGAACAGTCGCGTTTTAGACCCCCCGCCAAGAGAGGAGAGACGGGGAAGCCGGGGGGAAGGGGGATGGTGATGTCCCGGCTCAGCACGGCAGGGCCAGGTGCCGCCTCGGTAAAGGACAGGGTCACTCTGTCCTTGATTCGTAGCCCCTCGTGGGATCCACGCAAAGAAAGAGTTGGTGGTGCGGGATGCTGCCCTCCTGCTCTGTGCCCTGCCCTGCGTGGATTTCTGCCCTCCGCTGCTACGGGATGCTGACAGGCATGGGTCGTGATTTTCACGAGAGGATAAGACGCGTGACTCTCCGTTCCCGTGTGTCTCCCCCCACCCCCCACTAATTAAGTATCACCCTCAGACTGTAAATTTGTATATCTCTGTGGAAATGTTAGGTCTCGGATTGAAAACTGTTAGTTACTTCGCCCACGGTCGATTCAGTTTTAACCTGAAAAAAAAAAAAAGGAATGCCTTTCAAAGGGAATAAAAATATTGTGAGACTGCTCGAGGATCGCAATATTATCTAAGGTTAAATCAGACTTTTTTGTCTGAGTGATAATTATCTATTTATTATTTAGCTGAACTGAAACAGAGCTTTGCTTTGACAGGAGAGTATTCTCATTTAAAAGAAAATCTGTCTCCCCCATGCACATGAAGTGTTTCACACGTGTTTTGGAGTACCCTACCTGTTTAGCTTATTCTAGAGCCACTGCAATTCAATTGCAAATGGTGTTTTAAAAAAAGAAAAAACAACAAAGTTTAGAGGAAAAAAATCCTTCATCAGTTTAGAGTTCTTTTTTGGTTTACTTTTGTAATGTGTATATTTTGACTAATGTTTGTGAATGAAGCTGGCTAACATGTATTTAGTTTCATTTTGGCTTTATGTAATATAAAGTAAAAAAAATGATTAAGTAATGGTTTTAACATTTACGTGTAAATGGTTTTCATGTGTGATCTTCTAATTTAAAGTTAGACGTCTAAACTATATCTGTAAATTAGATTCCGACTACCACTCTGTTCATTTTTGAACAAAGAGTTTAAATAAAGCCTGAAGCAGGGAAAAGAGAAAATCCTCTAT
>NW_020897694.1:24384748-24459748 GCF_003984885.1 Neopelma chrysocephalum | reverse complement strand
GAGCCTTTACCAGAGAGAAAGTAAAAGAGGGCTAGAGCAAATTCTTATAAGCCTTTTTTTTTTCTTTTAGGGGTGGAGGGGGAAGGAGGCGGGAGCAGAGGTTGGAGCCAGAAAAATGACAAGTTATCTAAACCAGCTCTCGTTCAGGTTCCCTACAGTATGAATTCATCCTCCTGGCCCTAACAGCGAGGAGGCTTTCTAGCACATCACAGATTTTGACTCGAGGAATTTGACTCGCCCTCTTTTGCTCAGGGGCTGAAGCTGGGCTCGATGCACTTGTTGGGAGGTATTTTCTCATCGGCAGAGTCAGAGACTGAATTAGTCACCGGTCCTTTGTTTAGGCTACAGTCCTTCTTTCCTCCGTCCGACGTTGCAGAAGGACTTCCCTGGGCTCTATGGGACAAATCACCTCCACTTCCTTAGGCGTAGGGTATTTTTGACACGCGTGGGCAGTAACTGCTGATCCCGAGTGCGGCAGAGCTTCGGTAGAGGCTGCTCATTTATTTCGGAGTGGTGGAGAACTTACCTCTTGGGGAAAAAAAAGGGTGTCTATTAACTGTTTATTAATGCATCTTAATAACCGAAATTATCTCAATAGCATACAGCTCGGGAGTAAGACCCATTAAATCTGTTCATGTTTTAAGAGGGATCAGCCTGAACAGAAATCAATTAGCACCGCAGACAAAACCAAGCCCTTCTTAAGACAAGTGACACTGCATTTTCAACATACTTCGGGAGTTAATCGCTAGCGCCGACCGTTTCTTCCTACGTTCAAACATTTCAGCATGAAGAGGCGCTGACAACTCTCAGAGGGATAACCTCAGGAAAAGCTCCCATCACTAGGAGGGAGTTATCCCTCCTTGGCCGTCCGTTTCACATCTGCTGAAATCCCACACAATCCCATGCCACAGTTTGGGACGAGAAGTGGAGTTGGGCTGATATAGAAACGCACCCCTCCGCATCCCCCCCCGTGCCCCGGGTGGGTGTCCCAGGGGGAGGCAGCCCCACCCGCGGCTGCCCGCCCCGCCGGGGCTGGGCACGGGCTGGGGACCGGACCGCTGCCCCGCGCCGTAGTTCGCAGCATCGTTCGCTCCGGGGCAGGTGAAATAGCTCCGCGGAACAGCAAGGCAGGGCCGGGCGCGTTCCCCTCGGGCAGCCCGGCGGGGAGGCTGTGGGCCGGGCTCCCGCACAGGGTGGGTTTGCAGCCGGACACCCCTGCCCCAAGCCTTCAGCCTCCCGCGGCTCTGGCAGAGCAGCTACCTGCGCTGCAGCAGCCTGAATGCCTGGGTAGCGTCCATGTTACCCCCCGCGCTGCTGCTCGCCCTCGTACGACCCCCCCACGCCTTGGCCTCCCGCAGCGGCCATGCATCCCCCCGAAGACGTCCCGATGCTGTGCCAGCGCTCGGGCGCTCCCCCCTGGCGCCCCCCGTGTCTCCCCGCTGCCTCCGTGCCAGTCCCGGCCCCGCGAAGGCCACACTGGGGACAGACCGTACGGATCCAGGAATTTCGGGGAGCGTCGGGGGAAGCCGAGGACAGAGATCTGTGGGTCTTTGCTGACCGCTGTGGCGTCAGCTAAGGGTCTCCGAGGTGCATTCAGCGTCGCGGGGCCTCACCTTTGCAGCTCAGTGCCGCGATGCTGATCCTCCCACGGGGTGCTGCGCTGCCTCTGAGTACAACCGAGGAACCCCTACTCCTTCGGCGGCTGCAACCCAAATGGGCTTGATTTATTATTCTCAGAAACAAAAAAAACCAAACCAAAACAAACCCCAAACCTAGACCTGTAAGGGAGAACACACACACCTACGGGCATTCTCCCTCGGAACCTGTTGAAGATTTTTAATAGCTGAAGTCTGGCAGCTTAAAACCGTGGGAGTGGGTCAGGAAAATCCCACTGTAGAACACTGGCTGCGGCTTCTCGGACCTGTTGGTGCTTCTCACAGACCTGATCTCCACAGCGTCAATCTCTCGCTTGCCTACAAGCACCTGGGACCCCAAATCAGGCAAACCCCTGGTTTATTCCATACCCCGTGTGTTCCTTGCCTTTGCTCCTGCTTGGCAGAATAGATTTCACTCAGGAGATGGGTCTCCAGCTTCTGGCCATGCCTGCCTAGGGAGTATTTCCAGCTCCTGCTCCCGGTCTGCCCCACCTGGCCATAGGGCAGTGGAGGTGAAGGCTTTCCTCTCACTGGGACACTTGGTGGGCTTGAAGATGTAAAAACTTAAAGATGAAGAAAAGTGAATCTAAAGCATTCCTGCTGCAGGGGTTCCAGGGTTCTGCTCTGCAGCTGCTTTACTTCTGTATCTCTTATTTCCTAGTTATGGGTTAAAATACAGATGTGCAGAACTCCAGTGGAAACCTCAGATCTGGGTCAAACAAGTGGTTTCAGGCTCTGATATTGGGCTTCAAAAAGATGCCTAGCTACAAACTAGGGACAGTTAAAGGAGTTTTTCTTGGGAGCCTCCTTTGCAAATCCCAGTGTGGGCATCCAGCGTGACTTATGCAACTGCATGGTCAACCCCATGGGACTCCATCGACAGCTTTGGCCCCTGCCGTTCGTGTACTGCTGAGCCGCTTTCTTGAACGCATGTTCTCAGTTATCACCGGGCAATGAGGTTTCATTAAAACCTGCTGTTAATTGCCCAAGTCCAGCTGGTGGTTGGGCTACGGTCATTTCTTAACCAGCCTTTTTTGGTCTTGTTACTGTAATCAGTGAAGAATAAAGGTATGTTTGAAATTTGTTTTTATGAACTGAATATTCTGCATACACTATAAATAATACTTGCTCCTCCATCTCATCATCAACATAATTTAACAATTAGCAAGCCAATAGTCCAGGAACCAGTATTGCTGGCCAACAGTGACCAAAATATTTTGTATAAACAATGTCCATTCGTACATATCTGCACAAATCAAAATATATTTCACATCCAGAATATTTTATTAAAAATAAGCAATGCTAATGTTGATATTTTACTGTATTTTGAACATAACCTCAGCAATTTAAATAGAAAAAATCTCAAATGTAAAAGTAGTCAGAAAGCAACTGCATCAAGTTTATTTTGGGCAGAGATAAAAGACACTGGGTAAAATCCAGACTACACTAAGGAAAATGGCATCTCTACCACAGATTTCACCAGGACCAAGCTTTTACCCAACTCTTTTTTTCTTTGTGTTTTTTGTTTGTGGGGTTTTGGTTTTTTTTTTGTAACCCCTCCCTTGTTTTTTTTTTTTGTGTGGGTTTTTTGTGTGTTTTTTTTGTTTTGTTTTGGGTTTTTGTTTGTTTGTTTGTTTTTGTTTTGTTTTTTTTTCATTGATGCTTTGCAATAAATTAATTAGTTTCTGGGCTCCAAACTCTTCAGAGGGTCATAAATCCTGATGAATACATGATTCTTCTTGAAGTTGCACCTGGATCACTTTTAGGAACATTTTTTTTTAATTGATGTAGAAATTTCTTACTGCTTAATAAAGTAATGCTGAAAAGGGTACTAGATGAAATGAAAATTTAGTCTTTCATTTACATCTCATAAGTATTCTTGAGAATGGTCTTTTCCCAACATGAGTTAACAAATTTGGCTCCTGTCCTAACTAGGACAGGTTATTAAAAGATTACTAATGAAAACAATTGCTAAAGACATATTAATTTTTTCCCTCTCATTTATTTTCTCTAAAATCCTCAATAACAATTTCTATTACATCAAAGAAGATGTACTGAAGGCAAGTTACCTCTAAATGAGCAGATTAATTCACCTCTAGCTTGTAAGGAAGAAAAAGATCTCTCACTTTTGAGGGTTTCAGGTATAAGATTACGAGGTTTTAGGGAAAGGGTACCCTGGTTTTGTAGGTATTACATCCATGACTGATGAAATTTTTGTCAGTCTCCAGACTCAAAAGAAAGCATTAATACTCTCTTGTGCTACCTTTCTAGAAGGGGAGTTAAGTCACCTACTAAAATATTTATTTATGATCAGCCGTGGAGAAATAATGATAACCTCAGAGCAAGTCTGCCTTAGTCAGGTATTACTATATTTTTGACAAACACACCTGTCATCTTGGAGCACGCCACAAAGCTCTGATAGAGCTGAACATCTAGTAGGAAACTAATACTAGTTACAGCTGCCAGATGAGCCAATATTCCACCTTGCTAAATACCTCCTGTTGATGGCAAAGATAATCCAACCAACCTCCTCCCTAGGACATGCCACCTGTGCTTGTTCTCTGAAGGTTTTCCATCCAGCTCTTTCAAGTTCTGTCCCATGGTTTGTTCTCACCCTCTTCAAACTCTCAGCTGCCTCTGACTCCTGCTGCCACAGTCTTCAGCCTTTATTTCTTTCCGGATTTTTTTTTCTGAGGCCATCTTTTTCAGATCTATTTCTTCTAGCTCAGTGATGCAACAACTCCCTCATGCTGCTCACACTGTCTTTTACCTAAGTTTCAGGGACTTGCATCTTTTACCCTCTGTCCCTTACTTATCCTTGCCCTGGTGACTCTAGTAAGGAAGATGGCTTCATCTATCACCTTCACTGTGACAGAACAGAATATCACTTCGCTGAGATTCTCTCTTTGTAGTTGTTTTTGAAATACCTTATCCTTTTGGTTTTTAACATACCAACATTAATACAGCATGGCTGAGAGTGAGCTCCTGGTTTCTCAGCCTTTGAGTATTTTCTTCCATTCTCATCCCTTGACTAATACTCCTACCAACATCTCTGATCCTTGGCCTTCCCTTACTGTCCTTCAAACCAAACCCTGGTCAAATCTTACATAATTTAGATTAACATGAAATCCTTTGGCAAATATAATTTGTCCATCTTCCTTCTACCCTTGTTATCACAGTGTCTGGGTCTCCTTGACTCACCTAGTCTTGTGCTTTTCTTCTCTGCCCACACAGCTGTCAACAGTTTCAACACAATTGTGCTAGCATTTGACAATTGTTTGTCTTACCCGATCTTATTCCTTAACTACATTGTTGCTTTAGGTGCTTCTGCCTTTCCGGTGCTTTTGATAATATTTTCATGGTTCATTGATTCAGCTTCCCTCTCAAGCATCTACAGTTTTGCCCAGTTCTGAGTGTAAGAAGCATCCTACGAGGTTAGCTGTACTCCTCCTAATCTGTCCTTAAAGTTGACTTCTCCAATTGCACCAGCAAAACACTCAACAAAGTGTTTTTCCACAGCCTGGACATTTTCAGAGAAATAAATTTCTTTTAGAACACCAAAATGTAATGTTTCTGAATAAAATACATACCTTGCATCTTGCAGCTGATGAGGTAAGTACTGTTCTTTCATGGATCTTCTTCAAGGCACTGTCACCAGGCATCTGTGAAAGTTCCCAGAACATGTGGCTATAAGACATTTCCAGCACCCAAATGGACCCAGGACTGTGGACCCCAAGACATGATCCTAGAGCTTGGGCTCTGAATCGCAGCCCTGCAGCAGGCAGTGCAAATGATCATAAAGGTCATTTGTAGGGAGCCTGGGTTCAGGTCAATATTTTCAGGGCTTAATTCCAGGGAAAGTCCACCACAGACACCTTCCAGGATTTCACACTGGGGAAAAGTCTTTTCCAGGACACCACAGAAGTTCTGTGGGGCATTCATCTTCTTTATTAAGATACACTATGAAGCATGCTCATGGCATGTTTGGATAAATGGACCACAAATATGGTTCTGAGATGCAGTGTTGACCACAGACCATGAAAGGTCCATTCCCATTTCCAAGGGTAACAGCTCCTTCCCAACTTGAATCAAGATTTATTTTGACAATGGAAGTAAGTGGGAGCTCAAGTCCAGGGTTATTTTGCATCCAGCTGGGATCAAATATAGGCTTTAAGCAAACTCAAGAAAGCAGTGAGACAGAAAGCTGAGGATGCATGAGACTCTTCTGATGGACCAGTACACAAGAGAAATTAATCCTTCTGTGATCTGAATAGGAGGCCATGTAGTCACACAGCTGTGACCCTATCACATAGTTTGGACATATAGCATATAGCATCGATGGATGCAGGAGGGAAAGGGGAGATAAAGCTCCCTTCAGCCCTTTAAGAAATCCATATTTGCATAAGCAAATGTTCCATCACTTTGACATTGTCATTTTACCTGCTCTCCCTGGTTTATCTGCAAGATAAATCCATTTTCTACCTGCAGATTTTTTACAAATTCAAATGAAGACTTTCTCTTCATCATGCTGTCATTCAAAGAAGTAACATTCCCATGGAAGGCAAGGGCCTTTGAGGAATCACATTCACCATACATGAATGCTGGACATGTATATGTAAATCATTATATATGTAAGTGATTTTCATTAATATATCAGTGTAAATAGCAATATCCAACCAAGATATTAATCTTGTGTATTTCTAGGGTATGTTCAAATATAGCAGCAATAGAAAACAAAATACAAAATTGTTGACATTACCAAAATATCGTATCTGAAGGCTGAGCAAATTGTGTTATTTCTACTTTGTATTCTTTACTCCTAACCATTTATTTATCGTTACTTCTATTCCATCTTATTTTTAATGATCACATTCATCATTGATATCAACAGGAGAGAGGAAGGCATAAGCAGCTGCAATGCACAGGTCTCCTGTCAGAACTGCATATAGGTGACAATGTCCACGTTTTGTAACTCCCCTGGCAGTTCCAGGCTAGGCAAGCCTACATTTGCAAGGAGTTGGGGATTATGGCTAGAAATAGGCCTAATTTTTGGAATTATGTTCAAGATGGGTCTGAACATTTTCCTTGGGTTGGAAGGCCCATCTCTATGTCTGATTCACAGGACTGAGCTCGAGTCTTTTCCTCTGGAATTACCAGACTGGGTTTTCCTCTGATACCCAACTGTGCATTTCCATAATAAAAGGCTGTGAGACCATCTTCCCTCAGCCAGATTTTCCTGAATTTGTCCAAAGAGATAAGCCATTTTCAGGAGGGGACCACTAGAGAGCCTTGCATAAGCACACTGCCTGCTACTGCAACCTTCTCTCCATTATGAAACCAGCCTGAAAATCACAGTGCGTGTCCATGAGATGAAAAATCTGCCAGAGATGGAAAAAAGAAACACTCTATCAGCAGTGATCTTGTCGAATGTGATTTTTTGTTTAATCGATTGTTTTAAAGCTGGACCTAGGCTGGGGATGAGGTTTTCACCAAAACTAGGCTGAGGATGAGGTTTTCACGAGTTACGCGAGGAAATACGTGAGGCTGTTGCCCCCGTGGGATGACTGGCAGCAACTGGGTGGCGCAAGGGCCAGGCCTTACAGCCCACACTATCAGACTGTGTCTGCTCACACCTCAACCACAAGTGTCCACATGGTTTCACGTGCTGCTGGGAGCACGTTAACTCCCTGGGAAGCTGGCTGTGCAGGGCAGAGCATGGGCAGAGACAGCCCCGCGGGTCGAGGACCCAGCCCCACAGGCGGAGTACTCAGTCCCACTGTTCAGAGCTCAGTCCCACGACCCAGGCATTCAGCCCTCCCCGGCAGAAGCGGGGAGATGCCGGGGGTGCGGGTTGGAGGGTTTGGGCACCAGCTGCTCCCAGGCCCGGCCGGGCACTGCCCCGATGGCTGCTGCCAGTGTGCTCCGTGTCTGCGGCAGGCAGGGAGGGGACGACAGGGGCTCTCAGCCGCCAGCTAAGGGTTAGCCTGGGTCCAGGCTTATGCTCAAATGTCACGCCGTCTTCGCAGCTGAAATGTGCGTTTCAATGCTGCTGGGGACGTGGTTTGAAAAGGTGGCCGGTGTATGCGGACACGAGTGTCTAGGACGAGATTGTTGTGGTGTCCCCCTTCCGCTCCCTCCCCACCCGGTCCCCCGAAGAACCAGGGCAGATTGGCCAAAGGGCTCGCTGGTACAGCCCCATTGCCCCCCGCCCCCGTAGGCGATGGGCTGATAAGGCCACGCAGGCTGCGCACTCCAGCGCCTTCCTGCGCGGCTGCTGTGCCGGGCCGGGGCTGCTGCACCAGCCCTGCCAGGGAGGGCTTCCATGGGCAGAGAGGTTCGCAGTGTAATGAACAGCCTTATCGTCGCTGCTATCTTTACAACTGCTTAGATGACTTTTTAATTGTGGCTTAATGGATTTAATTATGACGACTCTTCCCCATTTTCAAGTATGATGTATTAATATTACAGATCATTAACATTGCTAAATTACTGTAATGACACAGAGTCCTTAGTGTCCCAGTTAGACTGAAAAAAGACCTGCTCTTCTCATTTGGCTCTTTTGTTATTTGCCTTGTAGGAAATTCATGCACGATTCTTGAGTCTTTAAAGCATGTAGGAGAGGCTGCTGCTGCTGCACCCTCCTTATTAAATTGTTGATAGGGAAAATCCCCCATGTAAAACTTCCCGAGCCCGAGACGGTACAGGAGCTAATATTGTCTTTCTAATATCCACTTCATCAATGTAAAAGTTAGAAAGCCTCGGCTCTTGAGCAGATCCCCCCTCCCCTCCTTCATAATTAGAGCAGACTGTATTTAACATCTGCAAAATAGTCATGCTTATAAGGAATGAGAAATGCAAGATGTTCCATTCTGTTTGCAATGGTTAGACCGTTTTAATCTCTTAACTTCAATATATGTCCTCTAGCAGGCTATACTTCTTGGATTTCATTTTTAGATCCTTAAGGCTGCATATATCTGTCAAACAGACATAATGAATTTAAAGTGCTAATGCCTAGAAGACCAGAGAAAACATTGAAATATATCCTCGGTTGATTAAATTACCACCTCTAGCTACTTTACCTCCTTATGTCCAAACAGATTTCCCTTTTTACTTACCAAGTACCGGATCTGGGAGATGTGAAAGATGTAATTTCATGGTAAGAAAAAAAAAAAGGAAGGAGAAAAAAAACCCAACCCAAACCAAAACCAACTCATGAACGGATCTCTAGACAATGACTTTTTTTTTTCTTTAAACATCGTTTCAGATATGTGCCTATAAGATAGGACTTGCCACTGACTGGAGGTATTTTTCAATTACACTCGAGCTCCAGGGAAAGCCTGGGGTGGGAGCTCGTGACTTCGCAGCGCTCACCTAATGGCTGGGGAAAGTGGGGGGACGAGATACAGGTGCGCCCTGCCCGGTAGCCCTTGCCCCCTCCCCGGGGGCTCCCCCTGCTCCCCCGCTGCCGGTGCCGAGCGGGATGGCCTCAATGTGGTGGCCCGGAGGGGGTTTGGAGGGGGGGATGTGGGGGCGATCCCGGCCTCGAGGGTGCTGCGCATCTGCGAGGGACCGGCGAGCCTGGGGAGAGCGGGGACGAAGGGAAGGCGAGCAGATTTGTCGCGCTTTGAAATGAAACGTTATAATCCCTCCAACAATCCTGTTGACTGTGAGCTGTAGCGCCGGGAGTACAACACGGTGGAAAAAAAAAAAGATACATTGTTGGATAAACAGCTCCTTATAGGTAAAAACTGAATGGGCCAAATAGATGAATAAGGCGACACAATGGAAGGGGGTGGTGGTGAAAGGAAACGAGTCGGTGGCAGTGGAAGAAAAAGGTAAAAGTGAACAGAGGAGACAAAAGGAGAGAAAAGAAAAAAATGTAGATGAGTGAGACAAAAAAGCAAAGAGAAAAAGAAAAGAGAACAAGAGGGGGAAAGAAGTAATATTTTCCTTGATAAAAATGCACAAAAGGGAAGATGAACTTTGTTCTTTTTCTCTTTCTACTCTCCTCTCTCTTTCTGCTTTTCGCCTCGCAGCACGCCAGCCTAAGCTGAGAGCTGTAATGTCATTAAATTGCAAATGCTTTTTCATTTCCGACACACACTGTTTACTTATCTGGCAAAAACATATGTTGGAAGGAATCCGTTAAATTCTGCCCATTGCCTTGGGTAAAAGTGCAATGGAAACGGACCCACTGAGCTTCTTCTTTCTTCTTCTTTTAGCACTTCCCTTATCTACAAGACTGCTTCGCAGAAAACTGGCTAGTTCAATGAAAAATGAAGATACAGCAGGAGATTAGAGAAGAACACTGAGCAAAAAATTCCTGGAGAGAGGGTCACTCCATTGCAAATGATTTCACTCCTCTAGATCTGCATAAATTACTATTTTTAAGGCATCTCCAAAGTCTGTATATTTTTCTCACTCTGTCAAACATTTAATTTCACGCCCCGTGTTCTGAATATGCTAAAATGCATATCTCTGATGCACCTTTAAGCCAGAAAAACGAATGCAAAATTGAAGATAAAATGATGTGATTTGCACTACAAGCCTATTACTTGAGGTATTTACATATAGTTTACCTCTGCAGTTCTGAGAATGATTTATTAAAAAAAAAAATCTGGATTAAGCTCGTATAAATATGTATAAATCTTTGTTTAGAAAATAGATTTTGCAGCTGTTGTGTCAAAAGTTCTTTAAGATTCTGTGAAGAATTTTCCTTTCAGCCTGCTTTAAAAAAGAGGGGAAAAGGACAGTATTTGACATCCTGCTTTGGCAGGAAGGAAACACACACCCACACCCACACACACGTTCTGACATTCAGGATTTTTCTAAAGGGCTCGGTTTGTTTGTTTGTTTGTTGTTTGTTTTGGTTTTTTTCCCCTATTTTACACTTTTCTTCCTAAACTTCTTCACTCCCTTCCTTTCCCTGTCACTCGCTAGAACTCCGTGTTAGCCACACTCCGGGGTTTCCCGAGCGTGTGAAGTAGCGGGTCAGGTGTATTAAAATAATCGTAGGCCGAGGAAAAAAAATAAAACAACCAACCAACCAACAACAACAACAACAACAAACCAAAAAAAAACCAAAGAAAAAAAAAGAGAGAAACCATCCCAAAACCCCGAAGCGAAGGAGCAGGACTCCGAGGAGGCTGCTTGCCCGGCCCGGCAGCGCCCGTGTCCCGCCGGGGCCGGGGCCGCTCGCAGCCGCTTGCCCGGGGCTGGCGGAGCGGCCCAAGGGCCCCCCCTGGTGGCGCCGGCCCGGCCCGGCCCGTCTCGCCGCGGTTCGGCTCGGCCGCCCCTCTGCGCCCGAGGAGGAACCGCCGAGCCCCGGGGACTCTCGGGGACCCCGCCCTGACCCGCCTCCCCCACCGGAGAGACTTCCACCCACGGGGCCTTCCTCCTTTCTCACGGAGAAACCCGCAGTCACCGACCCGAACGCTGAGGAGAGGTGTGGGTCCTCACAGGCCCTGCACGGCCTCGGTCGTGCTTCTCGTGGAAGCAACCTGGATAAACTTCTAAGCCAGCTCTTCAGCCACGGCGCTGCTTTGCACTTCCTTCCCTCTGGCACACCAACAGCCGTAACTGGGGGTGAGGTGTGTGAGGAGCGAGGGCGCTTGCTTGGAAAAGCTGCATACTCGGCAGGGAAGAAGAGACTTTACAGATAACTTCAAGGTTAGTTCAAGGCTTGGCCATGAAATCTAGACTTTGAATAATACATGAATTGCTGTGATTCCACCAGGATATGGTGTCCGGGAAATGGTTTCTCACTGCCCTGTTTTTATCATCCTATTTTCATCTCCAGAACAGAAGCCCTGGATTTGCTGATTCCCCCAACACAGAAACATGGTGTAACTAAGTCAGTTACAACAGTGACACCCGCACACACACACACCCCATCGCACATTTTGATCTCTAGTAACAGACCTCAGAGATAAGAAATTGAAACTTACTGTCTACATATCTCAAACTCAGTGGTAAAAACCCGATTTTTTTTTTCTTTGAAGATGGTCAACTCTTCTGAGACGTGCATGGCCATTCTCCCCTTGCAGAAATGCTTTGGGCTGATGACTTCTTTGGGTGGATGGCAGCTGTCAGCTCCTCTCCTGTCCATTTTCAGTCCTGGGATGACTCAGGCCATTGACAGAGTGCCAGCACAGGTTGCTGCATTGCTGCCTTGGAGGGAGGGAGACCAGGGTCTGAGCTCATCCTTTGTCCCCACAAAGGTAGGAAGGAGGGAAAAATCAAACATACTCAATTATTCTTGAGGAGAAGCAGCAATGATCCTCATGCACTGATGCCATCAGTGACAATGGCATGGCAGTGGAGGTTCCTGAAGGCGATTG
Source organism: Neopelma chrysocephalum (assembly GCF_003984885.1). Lineage (NCBI taxonomy): Eukaryota > Metazoa > Chordata > Aves > Passeriformes > Pipridae > Neopelma > Neopelma chrysocephalum. The sequence goes on along the minus strand of NW_020897694.1, from coordinate 24,447,753 downwards.
CTTCACATTTAAACAGGAGAAAAGTGAAGACATGAAGGAAATTCAGAGTCTTGAGAAGCACTTTATTTTGAATAGCAAAGATCTGTCTCACTGACTTCTCAGAAACAGGTCTGTCCAATATTAGGTATATAGTAACCAAACCCAGTTACTTGTAAGAGGCAGCAGGATGAAACAAAGATGTAGAGAGGACAACCAAGTTAAAACAAAGATGTAGAGAGGACAACCAATGTGCCATGTAACTCTTAAAATACTTTGAAGCAGATAGAAGCAGGGTCTCCCTGCTGCAACAGCAGGACAATTGTTCCTCCATAACAGCTGTTTGTGTGAGGGACATCTAGGTAGTGACCCCTCTTCAGACAGGGCTGGCTTGCTGAAGATCCACAGGCTCAGTAGTCAAGTGAAATCCTGTAGCCCTTCACCTCCATTCCACATCACTCTTTCAAAAGGAATTTATTAATCTCTAACAACTGCCCACCACATTCTGCTCTTCATGTGTCAGGACTTTAGCTCTGCATTGCCATTACTACACCAAGATTAGTGTTCTTAAGGACTTAATCCCCACTAAAACCAACTGGAAGAGCTACACTTTGCCAGGGAAGAGATGGCACTAAGTAAGGTGTCTGTAATTTGAAGTTGCCGTTATTTTGGTCAAATCCCTCCTCTCCCCATGCAAACTGGCTTTGTGCTGGAGGAACAGACACATACTGTGATGCCTTGCACTGAAGGGACAGCTGCATACACGCATGTGGAGGAGCTTTCAAGAAACAAACCGGGTCTATAGAGCAGGAGAGGCAAGTGACCAGATCATGGTACCAAACATATATATGCAAAATTATTGTATTTATCAGAGACCCAAAAGCCACAAATAGCCTTAGAGGCCCCAAGGGGACACATCAGTGATGGAGGGACAGATGATCCATTTCCTTCTATCACTTTGATAATGAAAACAGAGCGATGGGAATAACAGATAACCCTGATGATACCCAGCTTAAGGCATAGTACCACCGCATCCCTCACCATGTGGAGGATCAATGCTTTGTTATTTTAGGGAGTTTGTCACCACCTGCTCGGTCTTCCAGGAGTCAGCAGAGGCTTCCTTCCCTTGGTATGAAGGCTAGGGGTGAAAAGATATCAGAGAAGTGCTGGAGACATGACTGCATGGGAATCAAGGGTAACTAGGAAGGCACAGAGAAGTTCAAATATCTGTAGCTCTAGATGACGAAATGTTTTAAAAGCATCTGTTGATGCTGCTCATGGTTTTTATCTTGCAAAATACAGATCCCATATAAATTGTACCTCTTCCCCAAATTCCACCTAACTTTCTGGCCCAGCACTAGCTCCAAGAAATTTCAGTTCCTTCCTATGAAAAGGAGCAATGCAGCCCTGTCACTGTGAACTTCCTGTGTTTTACACACCAAACTGATCACTCTGCCTTGCTTTGATGCAGTACTATCTGAATGGAGACAATAATATCCCCGATCCAACTGGATCCTGTGTAGTCTATCACAGGAATACATATCTGAGCCCTGGGTAGCATTGCCACATGCAGAGTAGGGAACCTTCCATATGGTTTCTGAAAAGTGGTTACAGCACACGTGCACCAGGCTCTTTTCAAAGTAAAACAGATCTGTTCATTTTTATTTTCAAAATACCAAAGCAGTAAAATCATGTAATTGAGTAATCACTTGCCAAATTTCCTTTTTTAATCTAATCTATTTTGAGTTACATCAGAGCCAAAATGCAAATTAAACTGGTAAGGTTCCAAGGGTTTTTTTTCCCCTTTTAGAAAACACAATTTAAGGTACTCATAAGAAATTTTAAAAAACCATCTGTTTTGTATGCTGTAAACTTTGGAAAACATGTCTCAGCCTGAAGTAAATTTTCATAGGTAATAGGTTAAATAGAAGTCTTATGTAAATTTTGATCTCTTCTTAACAACTCCAGTGTTCATTTTATAAAATTTGATTTGAAAATAATGCCATTGTTAGAAGAGGCTGGAAGGGTGAGAAACTAAGTAAAAAAAAGTATCCACTCTAATAAGGCGCACATAAAGTCTTTAAGCTGTAACTACGGTATTAAAGAAGAAGAGATTCCTGAGATTGCTCGTTTTTGGTTTCCATTAGTCAATTTTTTTTGGGGGGGTTGTTGTTGCAGCAGCAGCAAAAGCCAAAATCACCAGTCTGGGCAAACTCCCCAGCACTTGACCGCAAGGCGAGACAGATCCTCGCCATCGTACCACAGATTCCCCAAGTCATACATCTCAGCAGATTAACAAGCCGATAGATAAAAGCAGCTTTCCAGTGTACCCGCTGCTGGAAACCTTTGCTCTTTGGGTTGCAGATGTTTGGATTAAGTCTCTCCCTACCCACAGGCAGACCTTGTGAAAAGCTGTGTGACCTCCTTGGTTGCCTTCTACCGCAGTGCTCTCATCTGTTGAAAAAACTGACGCCCACTCAAATTGTGGCTGTTTTCACGGTTTTCTTCCCTCAAAAATACTTTCTCAAACTAGAGGCTGCTCATGACGCCCCCTGGCTCCTTTTTAAGGCTGCAAAGGCACAAATGACCATGTTCAATTTAGAATACTTTAAATCAGCCAAACAGTTTTCCTTTTGCTGGAACTCCCCTGCCTCAATGACACACTCCTGTTGTAAGACAGCTGTGGAGGGCAGGGGTCAGTCCAATCCTTAGCATGCAAAATGCAGCAGAAAACATACGGAATAGAGAGATGGAGGCATTACAAAGCCTTCAATGTGCTTTTCTACCCCATCCCCATGAGTGCCAGCACTCATCAAAGCCCGATGACCTGGTTTGGCGAGCTAAAACTACTGAGAACTAATTGTTGCTGCTAAAGGTTGAATTTTGTACCAGTTTAACTCCTCAACTCCTCACTCAAACTGCTGGGTGACAGCCAGTGTCACTTCCATGGAAGCGAGAGCAATGTGCAGCCAGGGGAACAGGGACACTGTTTTTTTGACAGCTAACAGTTAGTCCAAATTAGCTGCAATGTCAAACCACACCCTCAGGTCTCTGATGGCTAGGGAGACTAAAGAGATGGTAGAGAGGGCAAAGGAGAGACAGGAAAAGCGCGAAATCAAAACAGGCCAAGGATAAAGAGAATACACATACTAGATGCAAAGTAGGGGCTGGACTGTGAGTGTTGATCGTGGGAACAGATGGAGAGATACAGAGAGAAATGACACCCATTACACTCAAAATCATATGTATGAGAGAGGGGGAGAGGGGAGGGCAGAGACAGAGCGCAGTGGGAAACATAGAATTTGCAAGGCAGGAAATAGATTTGCAGAAAATAATGGTTTTTCTTAAACTGGAATCGGATTCACTGGAAAATCACAGCCCAGTTGGATCTAACTGTAGTTAGAAAAGAAGGACCCTTTGAAGAACAGTGTAATACTTTCCCTTTTAATGTTTGACATTCACAAGTATCACCTGCTCTTTGTAAATTGCATAGTCACACAAAAAGTTAAAAGGTACAGCGTAACATCCGCCTTGGCCAGCCCAATAAACATTTATTCTATCAATTAGAGGCTGAACATTGCACAGAATAAACCAGAGCCAAATCAAATAAAACATTCTTCCAGTTCTGTAGAGGATTGAGATGCAAACAAAAACATTTTGATACTTCCATGGCTTTCCATTGGCATAGGAACCAGAAAGAAATATTCATTGAAAGAAATATTCTGGCTATAAATGTTTGTTGTGTGTGGGAGGTCTTAGTATTGTAATATGTATTAGAAACCTGATATTTTTCCAATCAAGCCTTTCCACTTCCATTTACATATATTTAATTGTAAATATTCATTTTCCTACCTGAAGCACTTTAAATAAATATACAATAAACACCGTCTATGCGGAACAGGAGCAAGTAGCTTAGGTGACTTGCGATGAGCCCTAGAACTACACGAGCCTCCACATCACCGGGCGGGAGCAATGCAGGATGATCTCTCCTGACAGCTTGTGGGGGGTCTTGTAGACCAAGTTGGTGATCTCACCCTCATGTCTCCTGAACTGGGATCCTCCCTCCCAACCAATAAATCATAACTGACACAAAGTGACATCTGTGCCAGCAGAAAAAGTGATGGCTGGCCAGGAGATGCCCTCTTGCACATAGAAGCGGACTTCTTCAGAGCATAACCAACTTCAGTTTGCAGTCATGTCAATACACATTCATCTTTTCTGAGCACCAAAATGTGTGGGCAATAGAATTAGCAGATGCTGTATGCCCAACTGTATTTCAAACAGAACTGCACAATGCACAGAAACTCTCAAGATGTCATCCTTTGACCTCAACTCGACAGCGCTGCTCGTCATGGCCAGCAACAGAATTGCTGCCTTCAGAGGGACCCTGCTCCAGCCTCTTGTAGTGGTAAGGCAGCAGGGAGCCTGGAGCTGGTGTAGCTCTCCCTGAGAATTCCCCAGGTGTGCAGCAGCTTTCAGTGGGCCCAAACCTGCACCGGGTACACAGTGGGGCTACAGCCTAACCGGAGGAGTGCTTCTGTCCACTGCTGTCACCTAATGCAGAGCTGATGCAGGTGTACCAAAAAGCCCCAGTTTGTGACAGAAAACGAATTTTTTTTTTTTTTTGGTGACAGAAAGCACATTTTAGAAGAAAAGCTTTCAAGTCAGGATGCATGGATTGAAGAAAACTGAAAGATGGCTGGAAGCTGTTTTTTCAAGATGAGGTTATGAAACCAAATTGATAGAATGGGTAACAGAGTGGATAAACACAAAAAACCCATGGTCTTATCAGCTGGTCTCACAGGAGATGCAAGTTAGAAAGAAGAGAGAGGCTTTCACATACCTGAACCACTCTTCTGGCATGATCCAGAGGCAGTAAGCTACAACCTAGAGTACAGGTAAGTATGAAGCTTTGTCAACTAGTCATACTTGAAGACTCCCCCCACTGAATTAACTGATGTCTTGAATATCACTGCAGTCATGATGACGTACTGCTACAGTGCACAATAGTTATTTAACAACATAAGGTTGGTGAGTGTTGGTTTTTAAAGACTGTTAATAGACCTGGGCAGAAATGCATGTCCTTTGTACCACTTACCATGTGAAAGTGATACTTAATTCCTAGTTACAGTAATAGCAAAATTAAATTTTATTTTCAAATAACTGAATTCAATGCCAAACTAAGAAACCAATGTTACCTGTTGACTTACGGGGCAATCTGGGCAAGACTTAAGAGACAACACCTCATGTTTCTTACTTACACTAATTAATTATGAATTGTTGTAGGGTATATTTATAAGGAGAAATTAAGGTAAATGGTTTCATAATACTGAGTAACTGAAGTCAGAGGAACTACAGGAAGTAAGAAAGTACTTCTGGAGAATAAAACAAATGGAGTGCCTCTTCTGAAAGTCACACAGAGGTTTTTCTGCATAGATTAAAACTTTGATCATGATGGATCATAAACTGTAAAGTAGTACTTCTGTCTATCAGAAAATTCTATTTTACGTGTGAATTTCAAGTCTTATACATGAAGACAGACAGAACTCTTCTACTTGCATTACTGGAGACTTATCAAAAACAGGATGCTTTTTTCTTGAGAAGATGAAAAGTACAGAGATAAGCAGGGAAATAAAGACTGAAGTTTTAACCAATAATATTTTTGTGTGGTTATCAGAGGAATGTAATAATTAATCTTTTAATCATTCTGAAGATTGTGTGAAATCATAATATCTCATCTTTTCCAGCCTCAACCTGCCATTCTTGATCTGAATTACAAACAATAAGAAAGGAGATGATTTAATGAGCAACTTTGTCATGTTGCCATTTTGCCTTAGTCAAAGGCAAATGTCTAGTTTTCCCTCTAAACTAAAATGGAACAGACTTATGTTTCAACTATGCTCACAACTAAGGCAAACATGAATGGAAAAGTTAGGGCTATTTTAAAGCTAGAACCTGTGTTTTCACAGAGACAATTAAATACACACCGTTAAGAAAAAGCAAATACTCATTTACTAGAAAATAAAATCCATTTTGTGAAGAAACACATGTGTATGAAGTCTAAAATTTGACAAATATTAACTAAATAGAAAAAAAGAATTCACTCACTCACAATAGCAATAGGTATGTTCTTATTATGAAGGAAAAAATGTCAGCATGATTTAAACATACTCAATAAATAGGCACTTCAATAAAGTATATATTTACACTGGCTTTCTGAATGCTAGGGCATCACAAAGTAGTATGGCTTTATTACAACGGATGGAAGATGGCAACTACTTAGAACCCAGTGCCAACATGGATTATAACAAATCCAGTGAGTATTTTGTTTTTCAATTATTCATAGAAAATTTAATCCTGATTAAGTATCCTTGGGCAGGAATTCATGGGTAGTTGATGACTGAAACCAACATTTATTTGAAATGCTTCTGTTAATTTAATCTGTGTATATGGCTTAATTATGATTGAATCCTCAATGTAACAGAAATGAATTATATCAGGATTAAAATTCTAGTACCACATCACCCATTCCATTTTCTTTGCCTTTTTTTTTCTTTAAAAGATGCAAGCCTGCTGTTTTAATTACCTTTATGTTGCTATGTCTTCTAAGCCTCAAAAACTGTTTAAACCTGCATTACTGGATGAAATTTTTAGTTACATTGATTTAAAAAAAAAAGAGGCAGATATAAACCCTATTTATATTCCCATTAGAATTTTAACCAGTATGAACATTAGTTGCAAAAAAGGCTTTTCTTTTACACCAATAATAAAGGAAAGTTTCTTGCAGTCAGTTGTGAACATTTTACATGTGTTTTCTAGAGGATTCTCCCTCTTTTGTTTCCCCATCTTTTATACTGATACATAAAATGTATTTTCTCTAAAGCATGAAAATAAAAAAATCCTTGTACTCATCGTTATGCATCACACCAATTTCACAACCGGCCTATTTCAAACTTGTTTGAGCACGTAGATGTTTTAAGAACTGCATTTTGTAAGACCTTCAAACCTAGTATTGATACAAAGTATGGGCATTTTTGGTGTCTGTGAATGGAAAAGATTCATTGTACTCTTCCATGATACAGCTCAGCACCAGATGTTACACATAAACAATATTTATAAAACTATTAAAATTACAGATTTTTACACTCTCCAACACTTTTAATAGATTAATCTAGCAACCTTGTCAGACCAAAGGCCTGTGAAGTGCTCTGATATTATCACTCAGTTTTCCAGTGAAACCAATGTATCACACACGTGACAAAAATACCTGTATATTTAAGTCATTATTGCACATTTATAACATAATGTATTCTTCCTGAACACCTCAGAAGTGATGTCGATTTTTATTTCCGGAGGATACTGTTAGTGGCAATGTCACTGACGACAGTGAAGATACCTCCCAATATAGACTATGAGATAGAAAAAGTCTGTAGAGGATAACCATGGAGATGCACTGACAGAGGATAACACCTATGGTAATAATCTAGAGACAAAAAAAGAGAGAAAAAGAAAAGGTGAAAAAAAAACCTCTCACCAAACAACGCACAATAAATTTCTATCAGCATACTGTGTGAGTGTTTAACTTTAAACCTTTTAATACTGCTGCAGTTACAAAAGATTTGAACATGCACCTCAAGTCCAGGATTCAGACTCTCACACCTGGGTGTTTTTAAATCAGCAGATAGCCCTGGGCAAGTCACATAACCCTTCTGGCAGTCTCTGTTCTGGGGAATTTCAGACTTGCAATTCACCACCCATGCAGTTTCACAAGCAGAGGTGATGTTTAGATATTCTATTCTTACAACAAACAGAGCGGGGAAAAAAAAACCCAAGAAAGCCTGAAAACACTTTGTACTAGCACAATCATGGAGCTTTGAGGATAGTGATTTATCAATCTCACTTAGCCAGACCTCTTTTCAGTTCAAGTCTCTTCATCAGTAAAAGCAGTGCACGGCAGTATTTATTAAATGCATTAATGTTTCTGAGGGAAAAAAAAGTCCTCAGTTTATGTAGAGAGAGTCTTTTAAAATACATGTTTTTATTACGTAATTAGGGTATTTATTGATTGTGCATTTCTATATTGTACTGATGTGCATTTAAAGAAGCAAACACAGCTAAATTATCATAGTGTAGGAACTGCAGCTGCACATGATTGGTAAACTTGCTCAAATGCAAGAGCAGAGCAATTGTACTCTCCCTTCAGTAAGTTCAAAATAGTGCAAAAACATTCATTTCCTGATCCTACCTCTAGAGATCGTTCTCCTGTCCTCAGGAGGTTTTCATCAAGCAACAACAAAAAGTCTCTTCATTAGTAACTCTAGAGGAGTAATTTTTTTCTGCATATTCTTTTTTTTTTTTGTAAATTAAATGTAGTATTTAATTTACTACATATTTTTAGTGGAACCTTTTTCTTTCCCTTACATATCCTTTACACAAATAAAAGCTCAATTTCTGAATATATTTGCATACAAATGCACAGATGGCTATAGGCATAAAGAAAAGAAGTAAACCCTACCCTGGAATGAGGTAGTCAATCACCTGAGAATAGCAGTGCACTTCATCTGAACATGGCAAGCTCCACACATTTAGTTCCCTAGTTCTCAATATGTTTAAGCAACTGAGAAACCCAGTGAGTCTACCTTTGTTTTTAACTGTTTAGAGCTTACAAACCAAACAACATATTTACATAGACTTCTTGATCTAAAGAATGCAGTTCAGCTACAGGTTCCCTGACCTATTTAGCCACATAAAGCTTTGACAGGAGGAAGAGTAAAAAGCAAAAACCAAAAAAAAAAAAATCCTCTGATTTATCTTTCTACTACCTTTGTAAAAAGAATCCTCAAGGTGTTTTTAATTAAAAGTAAACAAGCAAACAATAAAACAAAACACCCCCTCCGCATTTTCCTTTGACTTAACAATCTCCCCTTTTCCCTCCCTTAACCTAGAAATGATTACCCTTAGATGATTCGAACCCTGTATGCCTTTGTAAAATATGACTCATATTAGCATCAATGAGAGCTGTGTGACTAAGACTTTTCAAGTTGCTTTGGGGTCATAAGATTAACAGCCTAAGAGCATGAGTTTGCTAACAAACACTAAACATGAAGAACAACTAGTATTCAAATTCCATCTCTTTTATCTTGCCTGTACATACCTTTTCTCTTTGATATTCTCTGAATATTACAGCAATGGTTGCAAGACATGGGTGGCACAAAAACCAGAGAATGCAGGCCTGAAAAAGAAGATGAGTATAAGTTGTAAAATGACTACATGCCAGTTTAGAAGAAAGAGATGACAGTTACAGGAACTACATTTACATTTCTATTTTATGAACCCATTGTTTAATTTTCAATCAACAGAATGAAAACCACACAATGAAAGGTGGGATTTCTGTTTCAAAAAGCTCTATACTCCTTGTCAAGTTAAAATGACTACTCAGAGTATGATGAGAGGGTGCAATGTAATCAAATCAGACACTTGAACATTAACTGTCTTACGGAGGAAAAGAGTTTAGTGCTTCAGTCAACTGCATGCCACAATTACATTTATAGAAGAAGGGATCAGTTTCCCTGATGTAACCCGTACTTTGGCAAAGGTGATGTAGAACTCCCTTTTCAGCATGCTTCTCTCCACTGTGATAATCTGGTAAAGACCAGCAGCCAGTGACAAAGCCAGACAAACTCTGAGGCCAATAAGCAGTCCGCTTGCTAAACCATGGTGCGAGTGGTAGCTGTGGTGATTTGTATCTTCAAACTGCTCCCAAATTAACAAAAAGCTCTGGAAAAGAATGACAGCAAAGTACACTTGGAGTAAACAAGGTTACACTAAATTTTAAATAACCTTCCCATCACAGATTAAGTTATCTGGTCATGCTCCACTGTGCTTGTTAGAGACTGCCATGCTACACACCAAAAAACTCCCCAGTCTGAACTGCTTTTTGGCATAACCTATTACTCCAGCTGTAACTGGCGGGAACAGTCTCACTTCTTGAATTCTGTAACTTTTAGAAAGTTTGACAAGTCAAAGTTTCCTGTAATTTGGATAGAAGCAATGTGGCACCTTAGAAGAAGATCTGGAATAATCACCTCGTTAAACACACGGCCTACTCTGCAGGAAGACCACTGAAATGATTTCACAGAGCTACAGGGAGGTGTCTCCTTCCACTTGTGATCCACAACCTGTAAAGCTTGTTTCAAAGGCAGGCGACTACGCCTTTTCTTTCAAAATCCTAACAGGATTCACTTTTCTTTTCAAAGATGGGGAAGTAAGAGGGTGGTGCTGCTGCCCCTTTTATACAATAGCCTAAAGGCTCAAGCATTCACCCAGGTTGAACTTGGATCTCCCACAATTCCCTTCTTTGCCTGAAGGATATCCAATTCACATCTCCCACCTCCTTGGAGAGTGCCGCAACTGCCAGGCTATAGGCTGTTCTTGGGTGGGCCACTCTCCACCCCTTCTATTGAAGCTGTGCCATTGTGGAAAAAAGAATTCAACATCAGCTAGGTCAGAAACTGTGAGCGAGCCTGGCTCTGCAAGCAACTGGCTCAGAAACCTGCCAGGGTCTAGGAAAGGGAGTGTCACAGGTTCCAAATGCTGTTCTACCATCTGGACAACATTCTAGCCAAAAGATAACTACACAAAAGATAGTAATCCTCCTTAACTCCCAGTGTTGTATCCATTTACTGCAGAATCCAATTTTCTGAGAAAGAATATTGACATTCTCCAAGGAAAAACAGACTAACAAGTGCCTAGTTTCTGAATCTTAGTTGGGAAGAAGGCAGGCGCCTACTTGCATAAAAAAAGGTGTCTTGCTGAAGAACACCTTTTTAAGACTTTAGGAATGCTAACATTATAAATTAGAATACACGTAAAGTTTAGATTCTCACAGCATTATGTAGCAGCTGAATGGTATTTTAAAACTTGAATATACACTGGAATCCAGTCCACCTACTGCACACATCTAACTTGCACTGAGGCTTCAGGTGCCTAATAAAGCAGGCTTTCTGAAGAAAGGTAGGCAAATTTGATTTATGAGTGAAGTAGCTCTCAAGGCCTTCAGAAGCAGACATTGTATGGCTCAATTTAGAAATATAAATTAGTCAGATTCCTTTCTCAACACATTCAAAGGTTTTCTCACTACATTAACTACATAAAGACAAAAAGGTTACTGATATTAAATTTTTAAAAAGTGTGTAATCCACCTGTGCCTTTCAAAAGTGGATGTCCTTGAGCCTCATCAGTCAAGTATTAGAATAATTATCGCTTAGAATATCCTCAGAGGTACTCTCATGCTTCCCCCCTCCCTTACCTAGGTCACAACACAGCAAACACAGCTGCTGTTGTTTCAGTCACTTCTCAACTACCTGGATGGAAAATGGAAGAAGGATGGAAGAGGGACAGATGTAAAGTGTGCACATCTTCAATACAGCTGATTATTAGTAAACAATCTGACCAATAGGCTTCAAATCTTCCCACCATAATGCTCGAAATAGAGTAACTTCAAGCAAACATCTTCAAATGATCAAATTACTTGACTGAGAACTCTGTCAAGGACTAAGACTGAAATAAGATTACATTGCTCCCCAATCCAGGAGATACAGCACAGTGTCTGGTAACATTGTGTCTATAGCATTAGTTTTGGCATGAAATTGATGAATTCCTATCACAGAAGTTATTTCAGTCCAGTTAGAACATGTTCAGACAACAAACAAGAGTTCTACCAGTTATAGAATCACTGCAGTCTTGTAGGCATTTTGCCTTTTGATATTTACACTTGAGAACTGCCAAGTATTTAACTTCCCTGGACTGTACATATTCTGCTCAAAAAAATAAAAAAACCCTCAACCTATGTATAGAATCTTCCTGGCTCAAGCAAGCATCTGGGGGGAAACCATATAGGCTGATGGAGATGGAACTGTGATACTGCTCTAAGAAGAAACTTTACGCTATGCCTGGGATCTACCTAACCTTAAAAACCAGAGCTCACAAAGGTCTAAATTTTCCTTAATATACACCAATAGTAACAGCGATGAAGGAAGCCACTTTCATGAGAAGATGACAAAGAGCTGGAGTAAAGAAATTATGAGAACAAAGTGCAAATCCTCATAGGAAAATAGTGTCTGACAGCAGGGTATGCTCCGGACTAGTCCTTTAAAGAGTGTAAACAACACAACATCAGTTGATCAAAGGCTGTGTATGGTGACAGCAATGTAAGATCACAGAAGTCCAGCTTCCTTCAGCTTCATTAGATTATTCCAAAATAGACAGAAGGCAGAGGCATTAGAGGTAGAGATGGAACTGTCAGTGCAACACAGTGTAAACTTGGACAACGTGAATCTGTCATTGCTCTTACTATGAGCCAGGACTATTTTCACTTGCCAGGATCCTATAAAAGAGAAATCTGTGCTATGGAGTGTTTCTAGGTAAAAATGGATTAGGCAGTCTGTTCTCAATGAAGGAAGGGCTTTCATACACTAGCGTGATCCTGAAGTAAAAATCCCTTTAGTTGAGAAAATTAAAAAAAAAATAATTGAAATTTAGTTGAGAAATTAAGGTCAATAAGCCCTGGAGTCCCTCACCTTGATCACAGCAAGGCAACTATCAACTCACTTAGCTGCAATATCAGGAACAAGCTGAAAAACACCCAGACACCAACCTGCTGAAGTAGGTATCAGAGACATATTTTTTGCTGGCAGTGAGCAGAACTGTGTTTGAGCTCTGAGAAGAAATCAGAGGGCACAATTCTAATTGTTATCCAGAAGAACAACTGTGCTTAGGCTGTAGACAAAAGAACTAGATGAGACAGGTAGCTAAAGAGCTGACTCACACCAGCTACATCTGACATTAAAGTCACAACTGCTTCCTCGTAAGGTAAAAGAGAATGACCATCTCCATGTTTATATAATACACTATTCAGAATGCCTGACTTCACCTGCACATACTCCTGACCTATCTTGGTTCACAGTGGACACCAACCACTGTCCAGTACTGACCTTCCTCTTCAAATACTGGAAGAGTGATGGCCATGGACATCATCCTGATTTTCCAGATATACAAGCTGAACCTCCACATCCATATGACGAAGAACCAGACACTCTTCCTTTTTGTCATGAGGAAACAATTATGGTAGAACTCCTCCTTCCTTTTGCTATGCCAACATTGACTTTATGACAAGCCAAGATAACATATCAATCTCCAGCAAAGGCAGGTTCTCATGGGACAGATCATCTCTCAGAGGCAAGGGGGAAGCAAAAGGGAGATTAAAACTAGCAGCAAAGCAAAGTGGATTAACTAGCTGTTTTTAACCATACTTAGTACTCAGGTATCTGATGCCATGCAATGCCAGTACAATAAAAAAAAATTTAGAGCTAAGGCCAGAGGTAGAGCTCATTCTGAGCACACCTTTAGGGTGCACCTAAGAACCTCTGTGAAGCGTGACATCTAATGCAGTACGGTTCTATGTCATTCTGGTCAGGTTCAGAGCAATCAGCTATCTTTCTAGAATCATTGCCTCCTCTCTGATCAGCCCTGAAAGCTGAAACTATTCAGGTCTATGTGACACAAAGGGCCTGCCGTCAGTGAAGCTCTGAACAAGGTTTGTGTCCCAGCAGCAGAGTGAAATTTCTAATGAATGCACAGCAGCCTGGGAATCTTGTGTTCTGTGGCTGAAATAAAGAACAAGTTAAGGCAAAGGGAGATGCTGAATGGCAGACTTGTCCGTCCTTCGAGATGCTACTTCCTTGCAGCCGCAAAGAGCACAACAGATTTGCTACTAGGAGGCTGTGTCCACCCTACACTGACGGTAGCCTGTAAACATAGCCTGGGAAATTACTAGTGCTTCTGAAAGAATAAAAATTAAAAATCCATAGCATCTGTAGAAAGACGAGAAAAAATCCTGAAATTTGGCTGAGTAATTCGAACTAGTAGCAGGCAAATAGGATCAGACAGTTTGCCAGTCAAAACTGCAGTTAGGCTGAAGAATAACATGCTGTCCAGGCTGTCCACTTGCTTGACTTCCCTGAAGATGAGATGAGGACAGGTACAGTAGAACATCAATAAAACTAACATGGCGCAATCTCTATCTGCTGCATTAAGGTAATGCATGTGGTTTCCAGCAGCGTTCACAACAAGTCCTCAGAACATCTCTGATTATACACATAAGCCTCTCCAAACTCTGGTATAGGAGGAAGATGGCTCTCCCATAAGAATCTCTGGGAAAGATCAGAACAGGAAAGAGGTTATTCTAGGTTTTTAGTCATTAAGTGCCCATTGATTGATTACAGCAGGCCAAACTCCCATGTCAATCTAGACAGACCAGTGAACAACTGACTGATGGAGACTGAAGTCTTAAGATCACCACCCTTGATAGAGGTGATAGTCTAAATCCTGCTCCCCTGAGCTCAACAGCTTCTCTTTGTATTAAGGAGAACAAATCTGGCAGAAAGTGTATTTTATATGTACTGAACCATGAGATGGAAAATATCCTATCCAGAAGGGACAGGGATACTCTTGGTGTCAGGGAACTTTTGCTGAAGACAGTGGACACTGAGATGGGGGACCAAAACCACCCAGGCAGTGACATATTCTGATATCCATACTGTGTTCCTACAAAACTCCTGCCAAACCTGACATTCCCAATGTTACCAGGAGGAGGTGTGATAGAGCTATGCCTTATGGTGAAAAGTAAGATAGCCAACTTTGTGCTAATGCTCCAGTGCTGCTCCAAGAGTAAACACAAATGTGTAATGGGCCAGTCTTGGGGGAAACAGCATATATGTATGATATCTGGCCCAATTTTTACCGTAAGTAACAAACAAAAAAAGATTAAGCTGATTATACTGTGTCCTTTCTATGTCTAGTAAAAGGAAACAACAACAACAAACTTTCCAGTCTCAAGTGGCAGAGTACTAACACACCCATATGCAAGCACAACTGCAGAGGCATTAATAAAATTAAATACTTTAGAAGTCTCCTTTACTACCAGTATGTAAAATTTCTGGTGCTAGATGGGTGTCAAAGTAAGGTGGAATGAACCTATCTTTAAATTTCAACAGTCCCATTGACCTTAATAGCCTTTGGTTTATATTCTTAATTAGCATGAAATGTCAGCTCCCAGCTACTCTTAATGTTTTAGCAGTCCACTGACTTAGTTTGGAAGCCACACTAATTACAGATACTACCCAAATGGCACAAAATCTTCAGTATAATCTCTTCCTCATTACTGTCTCCAGTTTCTCCTTGCTCTTCTCTTTCTCAATGGCTTTCAGATTCTCTTGTCTTTATGATGTGATTTAAAAAAATTTGTTTACAAAAAGCACCACCAGGGTTGAAATCTCCATTATAATTTACTTTTAAGTTACTGGTTTACTTGACTTTCTAATTTATACTAATGGAAAATATTTGAATGAAATTATGTGTCAGACCATTTGTATACTTGCAAGACCAATCCTGCTCATGAACCTTTCAAGATTTCCCTTATATTGATTGAAAGGACCATTAGACATTCTATTTCAGTGGTTCCAAAAGGAAAGCACTGAGGATTTTCATTTTTTGGTGACAGAAAGGCTTTCTTACATCAGCTTTCCTTGTCTTTCTGCTCATGCTGCTGGCTGTCGCCCCCCATAATGCAGTTCAGAACACCTCAGTTGTACTGATTACAACATTACACATCAGATCAGTAAAATGACTGTGCTGAAATATCTTTTTTCTTTTTTCCTAGTCTAGATCATTCCACTGATCTGGTTCACAGTATAATGCTACAAACAATTGGCACAAACAGCAGTTTGGAAACCTGTGGGAACTTCTTAAGTGGTTTTACTGCTGAACAAAAACATACTGTGGAGCTACACCTTAAATTGTTAAAGTAAAGAGAAGGTGGTGTTACCTATTAGACATACTGGGTGCACATTATGCTGTGGGCTTTTTTCCAGTCTTGATACTCCCTCCTTCATAGAATTAAAATATTGAAATTTTGGTTCACAGTTCTGTCATACTTAATAGCAGCTGTATATTTCAGTATAAGAATGAATACAAAATACAAACCTGTGTAACAACAACTACTACAGCAATGCCAGTAGACGTTGGATTGGAATCCCACTGAAGAGGTCTGCCATGAGATTTCTTCATTCTGCCTATTGTCCAACCCATACATAGACTCAATAATAAATACAGCATTTGTATCTGTGAGACTATGTCACACACTATTGAAAACAAAAGAAAAATGAATAGAGTCACAATAAAAATAAAGTTCTTTTTCCTAGAGCAAAGAGGAACTTTCTATATACACACAAACGAAGGATGGATGCTTACGCCTCTGTATCGCCTTTAGTCATAATTTTGATGATAGTTTGACTAGCTGAGGCTGCTTTGCCACAAAATGTGGATTTTTGTGGAGTTTCCAGTTACCTAACAGATCACTATCAGCTTTCCTCCAGTTATGCTGCGGTTCTGCAAGAACATGGGCACAGTGCCATAACCTTCCAAATCCCACTCCTGTGTCAAAGTAGTCTGGGCTCAGGAGTCCATCTACATAAACAGACTTATAAATGCTAAAGAACTAAAATCATATGTATGTTAATCATACTGCAAATATGAAACATGATGAAATGAACTCCTTTCCTCGCTCTGAAGAACTTCTGTTCAAAAATCAGATAGTTTCATTGTACTTTAATTGCACTTTGTCTTAAGGATGCAGTAACTTGCAAAAGAAAACACAAATATTTAGGGCAAATTCCACTCTGAAACACTTAAAGGGGAAAATATAATGAACAGCCCTAACACAAACTTCATTTAGAGCAACAACTTGCCTGTATTTCATTTTATAAAATGCAAAGCACCTTTGCTTCATTTTGCTATGTCCATTTTTACCTCTGTTTGGGAACAATTAACACATACTCCATAAAGTTACATTCTTAATCAGTGTCTCAAACTTGTGTTTGAAGCTGTATGAAACTGTATCTGAATAAAGAAAACTTCAAGCTAGAACGTATTAAAGCCTTCAGTTGTTAGCTTCACTGTAGAACTACTGACAGTAGAAAAACCTAAAGATTTCTTTATGGGTGATTATTAGCTTTAGTTTTTGATTGAAACTTACCAAACCACTTAAAAGCTCGTGTTGGGATCTGACTCATTTTAGTGGCACAGAATAGACATACAAAAATTATTGATTCTTACACTATGTAAATTGTAAATTTGGTTCAGAAACTAGAGATTGGGCTCTACACACAACAATGCTTTCTGTTTTGTTTAATTAATATTTTAGGTCAATTGAATTTGTTCCTTATTTGTAATTTTCACTTAGACTAGCAGGTACAAGAGTAGTATTTCTGTCACAAAAAAAACATAGTTGTATTTTTATACATCTGGACTGTATTAAAAAAGATAAATGTACTTCTACATTTACTAAAAATACTGGCACAGAAAATGCTGCCACTGTACAGAGATTAATATGGATACAAGGGATACAGTGAAAATCAGCTGCAATATTTCCCTGACATTCAGCAATACTAGCAAGATATGGATATAAAACAGACTTCAACATGTTATTCCTGGATATGTTTGGTATTCTCACAGTTTATATGCTTAAATGCTTCTTAATGTATTCAGTCACCTTTGCTGTTTAAGATGGATCAAGAGCTTTTAGTAAATACAAACTTGATCATTCTTTAATAAAATGAACGAGCACTGATTTGGGCAAAATCATCATGGAATTATTTTCTGATGCTATCTGTGGAGACACAGTGCTCACTAGAAAAAGAATTGTTACGTGGACCCAAGGTATGCCAAACCAGTGTCACAAATCCAAACTAGAGAAATGACCGAACAAATCTGGATGCACCAGGAAGTGTTTTATTTTCTGTCACTCCTTAAGATAACCTGCCCTATAAGTCATAGCCTGACATCATCTTTCAATTGCATCTTGGATATATATATTGCTCTGCTTCAGTGTGGCAACAATTCAAGTGGATTCACAGACAAAATTGTGTAAGACAGAAATTCAGTATCGGCTTTAATCTTTGACACCTCATACACTTTGCTAGAAAGTAACAAGAATGAGAAAAATTTAAAAAATTACAATAATCCTATGATATCCAGTGTCAGTGTAAAGTCACATGTTACTGAGCTGATACCATAACTGTCCAATTTCATCACAATCAATCTTTTTTGGCTATTCAACAGGCATAATAATAGTCTTTGACTTTTCACATTTCATTGTTACCAAAAGAAGACCACTATTTGCAATGCTTCTGAATGCCAGCATTATTTCTGTCATTTATGTGATATGCTTAGGCAATAAATTAGACTGAGGATCATACACGGTAAAGACTAAATCATATTAGGAAAAGAATAGTATCTGAACAGGCTTTTAAAAAGCCATTCTGGCTCCACTGCAGTTAATAGAAATTTTAACTTTTATTTTTAACTCTGATTTCTGTTGTGATACAGGAAACATGGTAGCACCTTCAAACTATACTACTTCCCATCAGCTATTCTTCTGAATTGTAACTGCCACTGAAGCTTTCCCCCTTTCTATTACTTCTGCCGTTTTATTCTTTTGGAAACCACAAACCTTAAAGACAGTAGGAAAGGAAAACTTTCTTAACTGAATTTTAGAAATTCAGTTATTGATTCAAAAATATTGTTTTGTTCATTATAATCTTTGTTTTATCCAAATAAAAGTGGGCTCTTGACTACAACACATACATAGAAAATCCAACATGCAGCTATTCTCTCTAAAGTTCTGGCTGGATAGTTAACACTGGGGAGGAATTACCCCTACCTCCATATTCTCCATTTAATTTCATTTCATGAGATGAGAGGCAAAGTTTATTAATATAGTTGCTGGAGAGGCTGCAAGGAGCTGCTAACTCAAATGGTTAAAACAAGAAAGAGGCAGTTACTGTGGTACCAAGTGCCATCAAGAGGCTGTTAATTCCAACTGCAGGCTTCTGAATGAACTCTACAAAGGGAAATATTTTTCTATATAGGCTGTTACTCGCCAACAGTATCTCATGATCAAAGTACTACTTTCTTTGGGTGCTTCAAGTCAATCAAAAGGCAGTGCATTTGCTTAGAAAGAACCCCCAATGCTTCAAGTGTGAGCTACAGGAAAAAACGCCGAATTACCCAACAACGATGTTTAATACTGAAGAATCCAACAGGAATAAGTTAGTGCATTTTGGAAAGGGATATTATAGGAATTTAGTTCCAGTGGGAACTCAGAATATCTATACAGTGAAGAAAAATGCTTTTTTAGCACCAAATCTTTACACAAGTGTTTTTTGCATCATGCTAATAATGTAATTCATGCTGTAAAACACTTTTTTATTATAATAATTGTTAATTTTTTAGTGAAATGACACACTCAATAAAATTTGACTAAGTTTCCTAAACAGTTTGCCTCTCTAAATCATGCAAACTCCGTAAAAACTTTTCATGTACCGAAACATTTACTCATGATAGGCATATTTCAGTGTTTGTATGAAGGAATCTTGAGATAAGAAAATCCTTTGAAAAATCCTAAACATCCTAATTGTACAACTTCAAATACAGTTATTGTAAACACCTGAAAACCAAAGTTTTTTCTTTTGGAAGAGCAAAGCAATTTTTAGTATTTTATATTAGAAATCCAGTGATATGGTCCAAGATCATAATACAGTCCAATAACAGCATTTGCTAATGTATTATGCGGATTCATGTGTAGGAATATGCAAGAAACAGTAGACAAGCATACTCACATTCTGCCAGACTTCCCATAAAAGGAGCTCCTATCCCATCTTTAGAATAACTGATAAAAGAATAAAAAGGTTGTATTTTTAAGTGGATGTGTCTTAAATGCATGTTCTCTCTTAAAAGTACATTTAGGCAATGATGCAGTTCAAAGGTCAGTCCTATGTTTTGTCACAATCATCACAGGCAAGACCACATACTGATCTTTACAACACACTGTTCTTCAAGTCTAAAGACTGAAAACAAAAATGAGCAAAGATACCTTGAAAAATGCAGGTAGTTGGCCAAAGCCGAACCAGCCTGCAACAGTAATGCAACTGTCAACACCTTTAACACAGCATGCATAGGTCCATGCTTCTTAATTGTCTGCCATAGGGATTGTGCATATATGCAAGCAGTTACGAAGTATGCTAGGACAAGCAGGAAAAAGAATTCATGTAATCCTGTGAAAAAGAAGAAATACAGCTTAGTTTTTCTAAAGAAACATTTATACCAGCAGAAAACAACTAAACCAAAATAGATGGCTTTTTTATATATATAATCATTGGATAATACTTAGCAACTATCATCCAAAAGCGGCAGTACAGATAAAATGTCTAAATCCTAGTCAATTTTATCCAAGACAGTTGGCGTCTTTTTTTCAGAGAGCTGATTATTGTTTGATCTGACAAAGTATTTTTTATTCAACAATACCTTTTCTGACTGTAGGAAAGGTTTGCAGCAATTACAGAAATAGGATAAAGTGGAATACAGTTTCTTGACACACAGAAGATAATTGTAGCCCATTTAAACAGTCAGAAACACACTTATTACAGGACTCAATTTTAGCTCTTTTGTTTGTTTCCATCTGTAAAGGCACAATCTGAGATAAAGGAAACCCAGAACAGACTTCTATTTAATCTTTTTAACCACTGGGTGTCACTCTTCCTCTGCATAAAGTAGTTCAAGAAGCACAGCTGACTAAGCCCCAAAAGTTTTAGATAAAGAAAAATAGCACAAATACTAGAAAACAATAATTAGTCCTTAGTGGGAATTTTTTTGCGCTAATCTAAAAAAAGTTCCCAAAATTTTTTAGATTATTTACAAAATCGAAGTCCTCTGATTTTCAGTCTAGCAGTAGCCCAGTAAAATGCTTCCCCTTAAGACCTGGATCCTGGAAATCTTTTTTATTGTCCGTAAGCTTTGCAACCCATCATGAGCTCCCAAAGGATCAAAGCCAGTGAGCTACAAGCAAAAACAGGTAAATAAACATTCCTCACAGAAAACTTCTGTTTTCCTTCTCCAACCTTCCTTGAAACCTAGTGGTGCCCACAGAATCAGATTCTAAAAAATGTTCTTTCTCCGGCAGCAAAATAAGTCTGCTAAAATCTTCCAACCAGTTTCACCCAGAGATTGGGAAGAGCAATACACATATAATGTGTACACATCTGTATATGTGTATACACATTTCAGTATAATGTATATACATACATATGTATGTATACATTTAATGTAATGTATACGTATTTCAATATCTAAGTTGAAACACACTAGAACCAGATGAGTTCTAAATAGTTGCTTGCATTATAATTTCTATGGCTAAAATTACACATTCTGGACACACACACAGTGAAATGGGAGAAAAGAACACAACTTCATAAAGACTCTTAAAAAATTCAGGGCCACTCTGCTTCTCTTGTAAACCAATAAAAAAGCATGATTTATGAGTGACAAAAATATGTGGTTTAGATCAAATCACTTTTTCTTTCTTTCACTCTTTATCTTTCTGCTTCAGAAGACACCTACCGAAGTTCACAAGGATTCAGAAGGAAAAGTTGTTTCTCACCATGATGAGTGAGTACACATGGAAAACTCTTTAGGAAAATCAACTAGCTTTTAATAAACACTAAACATTTATGATAGAAAGCTTCTTCCAACCACAGGCAGAGTGTGGATTATTGTCTTGAGACCAAAAGGAGTTAGGAGAAAACTGCATTGAAAACCAACTATAAAAAAATACAGAAGCGTAATTTTCAATTTGTCTTCTCTAAGTTTCCTGACTTTCAATGAACCTAGAATTGACAGAGAAAATAAAACATATATACCTTAATTTAAAATTCCCTAACTTCAAAGATCTTCAAAATGCTCTCTACCTGTTCAGCTGCCTTTAGAAATCCTAGATTACACCAATACCACATCTTATGTAACAAAAATCCTACTGTATAAAATGATAAAAGATTACTTGCCAGGGATCAGAAGTCAGGCCTCCTCATTTCTCAAGGCAAACATCTTAACCACAAGGTGACAATCTCAAGTTCTTTCCTATGCATTCCTTACAGTCCATTTAACTTTCAGATCTCCTTTGTCAGGCCACAGATTAAAGTAACTAAAGTGAAGGATGACCTAACTAAAACCATATGTAACTATGTAGTTTTCAGTTGCCTGCATGAAAGAAGCAAGAAATGAAGCTAGATCTTCTCTCTTATACCCTCATGTTCTAAGTTTCTATGGAAAAATGACAAAGATTATTTCCCAAAGATGCATACAAAAATGAAAAATGAGAGAGATGAAATTCTCCTCAGTTCTTTGAAAGCAGACATGCATGTAACTTGAGGATTCATGGCAATGATGCAGGTTTTAATTCCAAATAAACAGGTATTCTTCTGCAAATGTGGAAGACATGGCATATGCAGCTCACCTTGCTTCCTACTTGTTAGATCTAAACACATGCATCCAGCAAATTTACACACCTCAGAGTGTAAGCTGTTTAGAGTTCTGTTTCCAAGTACTCAGTCTTTCTACAAAATTAGTACAGAGCTCAGATGCTTCTCTAGAAGGTCTGTACACCACTTTAAAGGGCCACATGATGTCTTATTGCTGCTTTGCCCCTTGATTTAGCAAAAAAACGCTATTACTGCTTTTTGAGAATAATTAAATTAACTTAGAATTCACTTCTGAATACCAAATTCATCAAATAAAAACTGCCAACTAGGCTTATAGAATAAGAAATTAAAGAGAGGTTAAGTCAAATTATAAGCCTTGAAAAACAGATGATTAATGTGCTACTTTCTTACAGATTCTGCTAAATGTTTCGGTGAATATTTTCTTCCTTTCAAAAAGGGAGCTCCCTTTTGTTTCCTCTATATCCTCTTGAGACCACAAATGACAGCAGGGCATTTGATTCTGAGCATAGCAGTTAGGCTCATTCTGGGTATGTAGGTTCTATCTGTATAAGAAGGCAGACTAAGCCTATAAGGCCCTTCTCTCACAACAGACCCAGGTCAGTGACACGTTGATGAGACCTCCCAGAGCAGTGATGTTACACACTGCAACAAAGCATTAGGGTGGATTATCCAAAGCATACAATTTTAACTTTATCTGCTGTCTCAAGTCACTTCAAGTGATTTTTCTTTGGACATGTAAAGATATAAAATTGCATTTCTTAAATAAAACAAAATCAGGACTGACAAATCTAATCTGCAGCCTGTGACTAAGACAGGAAAATCTAAACATTGAACTGGAATTGTACTGGCAAAATGTTTTATCGTATATGTACTCGTGTTGCACAGAATCAAGTTTCACACAGCTATTACATTAATTCATTAAAATCAGGGATTAAATTCACATTGAAGTGGAAGATTAGAATTTCAAGATGGTAAAAAAACCGACCAGCAAAGATGTTAACACTGATTTTCCTTGTGCGTACATACTTCCATTTAGGTGAGTTTTGGAAAGTCAGTCTCGAGAAAGGAAAGGATTTTTCTGTACTGACAGAAAATGAAGTTTACTCTCCACAAGAATGCAGAATATGAAATATAAGAGACTCTGCTATCCACTCCCCATACTCTTCCAAGCATAGTAAGTACTGATTTGAGTGATCAGATCCTTAACTTACAAATCTAATTTTAAGAAAAAAAATCTTACCCGATTCCCCTGCGCTAAAGTGATCTAATGGATTCCCTTCTGCATCTGGGTTTAGTAAGATCATTTCAAACTGAATATCCTCGGATTCAGAATAATTCTCCTCGCAGGTAAACTTGTCTACATAAAACACATACCATGTTTCCGGATAAGGAATCTGGGACACTGTCAGATTTTGCTCTGTGTGGTTCACAGTCACTTTGGAAGAAAACAAAGAAACAAAAGTACATACTTGATTAGTTTGCTTTTATAAGACTCATCTTTGAACGAAGATAAAACTTAAATCCACAACATCATGTACAAGTTAAAAACTACATACAATAGAAAACAATTTTGAAAGCTAGCCGTAACAGCAGAGACCAGACCTCCAATTTCATCTTTTGTTTCAAACAGGTGCAGGCAAGGGTTGGTGAGGATACATACCGCATTGCACCTCTCAGCTTTTAGCTTTGCTGGGAGGGTTCTCTTCTGCCAGAAGTCAGTAAATGCAAACTGTGTCTCCTATGCTTAGCACACTTCCACCCTCCAGAACAGTACTGACAGGATTAGCTATTCTGTACCGCCCAACAGATACTTCTGCAGCATGAAATGTACCTTTGTGAAATTTACTCTACTCTGTTTTCAAAGAGATTTAGAGCACCGGACAGGAACACCTGCATGTGAGCTCTGTAAACAACAGCATGCATGTTTTAAAGGTGCAAGGTAGCATATTTCACAGCACCTTCCCCAAACTGTAATATACTAAATTTCAATTGACAGTTAAGGGATGAAACCATTGCTAAATAAAACTGTGTATTTCAATCAGATTACATTTAAAAACAACTATGTAAGAGACTGATGTTTCATCTGCTCACTGGTCTTGCCACTATTTTTCCTAAAAGCAACAGTTAAGGAAGTACAATCTTTCCAAAACAAACTCCTGACGCAGATGAAACCTGTGGCTCTTTATGTTTGGGTGAAACTGCAAGAATTGTAAGTACTGTTACACTGATTACTGAACTGGAGTGCTAATCAGCACAGCCATAAATGAAAGTCATCTCTGTAGGAGAAATAACAATATCATGACTGGACTGTAGATTAATTCACCTTAATAGTTTAGGACAACAATGGCTAGGGATGAAGAAAGAGAAAAATTTCATCAAAAACCCTACAAACCAAGTTTTTTTATGAAAGGTTTTTCTAAATGAAAAAGCCACAAACATACATATAAAACAATCCTCTAACAAATTCATTTTCCCTAAATATTTTGTAGGTAAAATTTAGAACTAATTTCTAATTTGAAGCCTACCTGTGAAAAACATTTATGTAACTGAAATAAACCTGTTTCAACTACAAGAAGTTATTTTGTGCTCTCTGAAGGTATGAACTGATCAACAGTAGAATCCAGGAAGAATCATTGTATTTGTTTCTTTGCAGCACTTATCATGAAGTACAAACTTGGACAACACACAAACCAGGATTTCATGTGGTACTTAATCCAAATGAAAGGTAAACAGTGGCTGACAGGAGTGGCTTTACTTTCCATTTCAGCTCTCAGCTGAGTTCTGACACCGTGTTACTTGCCTCCAGACTAAGGATCACACAGAGCGTGTTTAATCAGTTTTCCATCAAATCTGTAAGCTAACTCAGAGGAAATGAAGTAAGATAAAACAAATATGTAATCCATTTTGCCCAACTTCAGCAAACAGATCCAACTCACCCTGTGGTCATACAACTCCAAAATACAGCAGAAAACAGCGAGTACAGTCAGGAATGATGGACCAACTGCTAGTTATTTTGGCAGCATTTCTGTGCAGCTCTTGTCAAGTGTAAGGAAACTACACCCTTAGAAGTGACATCTGTATAAGATTTCATTATGACAATGTTATAGGAGATCAATCTGTTACTCTAGGGATTCTGGCTGCACAGAGGAAACGTATTTAAAAGAGAAGCTGTAGTCACTTAAGACATATTTGAACGAAGCTTCTCATATTAATTTAATTTCTTAGAGGAATATTTATGCTTTAATTAAGTTTGGTACTATTATGATTAACAAATAGTGCAAAAATTATTATTTCAGTCTGTCTTCCAGTTACATAACTCAATGCTTCAGTGTTTTACTGTTTTTTCACATTTAGGTGGGTACTCGTTAAGCTTTATCCTGATTAGCTCATCTTTGATACTGTATTAAAAATTTTCTAACATGTTTTGTACATCAAAGCGTGACAGGTTAGTGCTATCATGAAAATGTAATTTTATTTTTGTTTTCTCAGCTTTGAAAATGCCATTGCCATGGAACTGGAGAACAGAAGCCTCCTGACAAATGAGAAATGTTCCTTTGTAAATGAGAGACAAAAAGACAATCTACATATTGTATACTGGTATAAATCTCAGCTGAAATATTAAAAACATTTGAATGTGAGATTCAGTGATGAATATTAAATTACAAAATTAAGGGGTGAAAGAACATTGAGTTATAATAGAGTCAAGTTATAAAGGAAGGCAACATAATGCAGATTAATTTTTGCAGAAAAGAAAAACTTATTATGAGGTAGTTTAAGAGAAGGTTTGCAGGTACAAAATTACCCTTTTACTTTGTACTTGGGATACATACTCCCACCTTACAAGCATTCACTTCAGAAGTTTAGGGGTAACTGGAGCAGATTCCAGCAGTTTGCCTCCAGTTTTTTTTCAGTCCACTGCAATAAAAGTTACAATTCAAACAGTATATTTGACTGTGCAGATTCTCAAGTTCTTCACTTTCATAGGAAAATGGTCTTCTCTGTAAATTCTTTCATATACTCACGACAATCTTTTTTAAGAGAAAATCTGAGATTAAAAAACCAAAAAGACACACTTTTACTCCAAGCATAGTTAAAGAAAAATCTCTGTACTGCATGACTAAATGAAAACTTCAGCCGAACGCGTACCCTTTCTGAGTTGCAAACAAGTGAGAGCGTGAGGCTAGAACTGGTCATAAAGTTTGGCTGTTTGCATTAAATTCATTATTTGTTGAGGATTTAATTTTCCAGCAGTATACTAAATCACAGCTTGAAAACAAAGTCTTCTGAAGTGATGCAAACAAAGCAATTTTATTTCCTTGTAGTATTTTTTAATTGCAGAAGGCCAAAGTCCGGTTGATGCAAAAATTCACTGAAATGAATATTCTAAACACATAGATAACTCAATAGGGTTCTAAATATACCAGTAACTTAATTTATAGGGGGAAGAAAGTAGCAACTTACTTGTCAGCTGAGCTTTAGAGAACTTCCCTGTACAGCTGTGATCTTGGATATTGTTCTGCAGCTTCTGCCATTCCTGTGCTTGAAAGAGGTGGAGTCTAGCTGCTTTTGTCACAGCTACTGCCACATTCTTGATTCTGACACACAGAACAGCATGATCACCTTGATATTGAAAAAATAAAATCAACAACTCTGCCTTGATGTCAGTTACAAGCAAACGGTGTGGCACAGATTTTTTATAAGTAGCCACACTACAGCTTCACATAATTTCTTAAATTTTTACCACTACTTCCTAATGAAAGTATTTATGGACTTTCAGGAACAATTTCTATACATCTCATTAACAAAACACCGCATGCACGATTCCCTGTGATGGTACTTAAACAAACCTTCAACATAACCCAAATGTCGTTAACCTTCTCTACTACAAAAGCCTTGCTTTGCCTCCCCTTTCCCCTCTTTTTTTTTTTTCAACAGACTTCCAGATAACTTTTTCTTCTTTCCTTCCTCCCACCCCACATTTTATTTTCTCAAGTTAAAGACAGTGCCTTAGTAGCCTCAATAACTGGTTCAAAGTCTAGTATTTTATGACCTTTGTGGCATGATTACAAGCATCGTGGGGTAGCTCTTAAGAGAGCTTAAGAGAAATACCAGAAGAACTTATGTAAATGGACTTTATGTTATGGACGGATTAGAGCTAAAATACTTAATTGCAGAGATGACAGATGTCAAATTGATACAAAGAAAATCAAACTTCAAAAGCGTTCTCTCATGTGTCAATCTACGTACAGAATCACAGAATGGCAGAATGGTGTGGGCTGGAAGGGACTTAAAAGATGATGTAGTTTCCATTTCCCCTGCCACGAACAGGGACACTTTCCACTAGACGAGGTTGCTCAAAGCCTCATCCAACCTGGCCTTAAACATTTCAGGGATGGGGCATCCATAACTTCTCTGGACAACCTGTTCCAGTGCTTCACCACCCTCACAGTAAAGATTTTTTCCCTAATGTCTAATCTAAACCTACTCTCTTTCAGTTTGAAACCACTACTCCTTCTCCTGTCACTATAAGCTGGCTGCACCTTGACACACAGAAATATTTTAGTCATTTTAGAACTAGCTAATTTGAC
The DNA here is from genome assembly GCF_003984885.1 of Neopelma chrysocephalum. Lineage (NCBI taxonomy): Eukaryota > Metazoa > Chordata > Aves > Passeriformes > Pipridae > Neopelma > Neopelma chrysocephalum. The sequence continues at coordinate 24,419,798 of NW_020897694.1, read as the reverse complement.
ACAATTTATCTTGTCTGAGTAATTCTACAATCCTCAAATTTATTTTGATAAATTCTTTCATATATTGCCATAGACTTCTTTAACATAAGAGTATCCTAAATTAAAAGGCAGAATTTAATGTAGAAGAAAAATCAATTGGTACTGCAAGAGCACAAACTCCGTTCAAGCTTAAGCAAGCTTTGAATGTTTATCTGTAAGAGTAATCTTCTTTCTCCCTAACCTTGGCATCAGCCAGATCTGAGCCAACAGACTAGTACTAGCTTCAAATAAGGATGGTTTGCTGTTCACAGCTAGCTGCAAGACAGTGGTCCTGCAATAAAACCTCAGATAAGGTGATCTCCTGGTATCTGTAAAATGTTGTATGAACTACAGTTTGCCTAAGATTTTGAACTATTTTAAAACAAGCTTCATTAAGACCCAAAGTAGTTGTTGGTATTCATGTAAAAAGAGGAGTATTTCTAAGCAAATATGCAACAACAATTTACAGAATTATATCTGAACACTTACACAACTCATCTTTAATCTTAACAGTCTTTCCTCAGATTTAAGCAGTGCACTTTTTTTCCCTTTAGATCTATTTAGAGCACTTCTACAATTATCTTCTGGGACAGTGATAATTAACTGCTTTCAAGTCACTCCACAAGCTGTCTCCACCCCATCTATCATCTCTCATTCAGTGCTGGAAGGTCACACTCCAACTCCGTTTGGCTTATGTCATGTTTTCCTTCGTCCCATTTGATTTTCAAGCACTCTGCAAAACTCTTGCTGCCGTGAGGCTCAATGGGAAAGAAAACAGCCTAAGCTACTGAAATGCTGAGCATCCAGGAAAAGCATGCTGACCGTACATGGCACTCGTCATGCTTTCGTACACTTCCTTCTGCAGAGTAAAACTTCTGTAGCAAGGAGAGTAGTTTCCAGCCTTCTGGAGTGGCCATTCCAACAGGATCCCAGCCTGCTGCTAGGCCTCTTAGCTAAGAGTCAGGAATTATTACTAACAAGGAGTCAGTAACATAAGAAAGAAAAGCCACTGGGAATAACCAGGTGAGACTTTACATCCTGACGCGTGGTGACACCAGGAGCACCGAGCGATGGGGTACAGCCACCTGCAGCGTTGGCATCGCTGCCGCTCGGCGGGGTCCCGGGAAGAAAGGAGGGATGCGTGTCACAGCTAAAACGCCTCTGCTCTCCCGGACACTGGGACGGGAGTGCCCACCCCAGGCTGCGGGACACGAGGGGACGCGCGACGCTTCTCCATCCGTCACAAAGAGCGCGGGGCTGCTCCCAACTCTCTCTGCAAGCGCTTCGGGACAGCCCCGTCACGCTCCGGACAGGTTCCGCTGCTGGCCGAGCTGCCCAGAACAGCGGATCGGACCTGCTGAGCATCCCGGCGGAGAGAGTGCAGGAAGGAGGGAGGGAAAGAGGGGGAGCTGCGGGGCTGACCCCGTTCCCCGCCCAACGGCTCCTCCCGGGAGCCGCCGCTCTCCCCGCTCCTCACACCCCCCGCAGCCGCGTTCCCGGACGGCGCAGCCGCTCTCCCGCTCCCCGACCTCGGGGCACCCACCGTGGAACTGGAAGCGCGCCACGGGCCGCCACGGCTCGAGGCGGGCGGCGGCGCTGGCGAAGCCGCCGCGGAGCGTCTTGCCCGCGGCGAGGCCCCAACAGCAGCAGCCGGCGGCGGCGGCGCAGAGCAGCCACAGCAGCCGCCGCCGCATCCCCGGGATCGGGATAAGGATCGGGACCCGCCGAACACAGCGATCCTCCTGCCCCTCCCCCTCCACCGGGTCACGTGACACCTCCCGGGCTGGCGCGAGCGGGAGGGGGGGAGCGCAGAGAGACCCAATGAGGGGACGTGCCCGCCCCTGGGGGCGTGACCGGGAGGCTAGGCCCCGCCCCTGCCGCAACGTGTCCCGTTGCCGGGCCCGGCAGTAAGTTGAGAGACCCGTTGTCGTAAAAGAGGTGACGTCTGTCGATTCGCTGGAGGTGGAGCTTTGGCGCTCTGCGCAAGCCGTGCCCGCGCCAGTGCCCTAAGGGGCGGCAAGAGCTACGGTCTTGGGGCCGCGGGGGGAGCGAGGAGGGCGATTTTTCAATGAGCCTCTCGCAGGTGCTGCGACTCTGCCCGTGAAACCCGCGGGCCCGTTCCGCGCACGCGCGGCCGTGGGGGGGGAGAGGGGAATGGTGCCGTAAAGCGCGGACGATGTCGGGGCGGGCGGGTGCTGCGGCGCCACCGGCGTTCGAGAAGCGGGTTCTGGTGACGGGCGGCGCCGGCTTCATGTGAGTAGTGCCCTGCCCGGGCTCCTGCCGGGTGGCGCGGGTGAGACGCCACGTGCCGGGATCTCGCGGTCCCGCGGGGCCCTCTCCCTTGTGCCTGTCCCGGGCCGGTCCAGCGCCGCCGCCGGCTCGGGCCGTGTTCGCTCAGGGACTGCTGGTGGCCCGCCGTGCGTTTGGAGGTGGTAAGTGCTGGGGAGCGAGCTGGGGTGCTGCCCCGCCCACCCTTCGCCCGCGGACAGCGAGAAGATGAAGAAGGACCCCCCGGCGCTGACAGTGGGAGGTGGTGCTCGGTCTCTGCCGGAATTATGGTTGTATGGGGAAGGGCAACGAAGCTGGCGAAGGGTCTGGAGCACAAGTTCTGTGAGGAACAGCTGAGGGAGCTGGGGGTGTTTAGTCTGAAAAAGAGGAGGCTCAGGGGAGACCTTATCGCTCTCTACAACTACCTGAAAGGAGGTTGTAACCAGGAGGGGATCAGCCTCTTCTCTTAGGCAGCTAGAGACAGAATGAGAGGACTTAGCCTCAAGCTGCGCCGGGGAAGTTCAGGTTGGACATCAGCAGGAATTTCTTCACAGAAAGAGTGATTGGGCAGTGGAATGGGTTGCTCAGGAAGGTGATGGAGCCACTGTCCTTGGAGGTGTTCAAGAAGTGACTGAATGTGGCACTCAGTGCCATAGTGTAGTTGACAAGGTGGTGATCGGTCATAGGTTGGACTCAATGATCTCAGAGGTCTTTTCCAACTTGAAAGATTTTGTGGGTTGGGGGTTGAAGTGCTTTGAGCCAGCTGCTATTTCCCATATCAGCCCCCCAGTGTTGTTGGCTCTGCTGGAGTCAGAGAAAGGTCTGGTCTGTCTTAAGCTTAGGCCGTCAGTGAGATCTGAGTCAGAAGCTCTGTGAGGATTAGATTTCTGTGTGTGAATAACACCTGCTAAACCTGAGCCCTTGGGGTGAGCTTCTTGTACACAAGACTGTGCCAAGGAGGAAATGCCACCCGGTTGTCTGGTTGTCGCTTCTTGACAGCAGTGTCAGAGAGCTGAGTGATGGGAGTCAGTATTATGGGTTAGGAGACTTGACTGTTTGGTTCTCCCTGATGCCTAATGTATAAACTAAAGAGTGTAAAAGTATTTTAGAATGGCAATTGAATATAGCATTTAACAGTTTGTTGGGGGTTTTTTTATGTGACTGTGAGGAATGCTGATTTCTTTCATTATATCATGAAATTTTATTCTGATTTTTAGTTTCTTAACCGTATGCAGTTATGTATACAATATATTAGAATAATGCATAGAGTGTATGTTAGAATAATGTTGACACATATCTTTGAATTCCTCTTTCACCTCTCTCGAGTATAGCCCCTTCTTCCCCTGAGGACTTTTGATATTGCTGAACTTATTTGTAATTTGTCATCTCTTTGTTACCTTAAAGCTAAGTGTATAATTGTAAAATATGTTTTTCTTCTACCCTGCAGTGCTTCACATGTAGTGGTCTCTCTCGTGAAAAACTATCCAAATTATCTGATTATAAATTTAGATAAGGTAATAGCTTGTTTTCTTTCTTGATATGGAAAACTGTTTTAAATGATTTTTGATGCAGTTTATAACATGTTAAAATTTATATGGTCTATTGTTAGTTACTAATTGTTGTTTGATATTCCATTTGTTCCTATGCAAACAAAAAAAATGAACTGCTGTTTATGTTCTCGCCACAAATAATTATTTGATTAAAAAAAAAAGAAAGGAGGAGGCTTTTCAAGCTTTAAACTTGTGTTTAAGACTTTTTGCATTTAAGGTATCTTTTGAAGTTGTGTTTTTAAAGCTTAATCACATCTGCTTATGAAATAGGTTTTCTTTTGAAATAAGTTTTTACTTTGTTCTCAGACTTTCTACTGATTAGGTTGGGTTTGGTTAGCTTATTTGCTTCCATGAAGCCCACTTATTGATGTTGTGTGGTTATTTCTCTTTAGCTCGACTACTGTGCAAGCTTGAAGAATCTTGAAACTGTCTCTGGGAAGGAAAACTACAAGTTTATCCAGGTGATAAAGCCTTCTTCTTTAGAAACTTGACTTTTTACTGATTTTTATCCCTTTGTATCCCAGGTAATGTGGTCTCCAGAGGTCCCCAAAGTGGAAACCACTGCTTTCATTTATGATAAAGTTGAAATTACTTCTACTCCTTCATTGTCAGAAATGAGTCAGCATATGTAATATGCCAGTGTGTGTGACAGTCAAATGGACATAACAGCGTTTACTTCATCTGTTGCCATATTAATAGCCTTTGTATTTCACCCTCAGAAGTCTCTGACCATATGTGGTATATTCTGTCTTTTACATGAAGTAGTCTTTGAAAAGTTGATATATTTGATTGTATCATAAAGGTATGGAATTGGTAAAAGTGTAATTTTGAGATGAGTGGTTTTAGGGATGGTTGTTTCACTTTTAATATGTGTGTGGTCAAGATGGACTTAGAGATGGACTCTTCTGTGCTTCTCTGATGCTGTCTTAGACTTTGAACCTTTAAAATCCACTGCTTGTCATATTCCATGGTGTGCAACACACTGTTGTTGTGTTCATACTGGACATAGGCTACGTTCTTGCTTGTGCTGCTGTTGGTGCTCATATAGTTCACAGTCATTCTGGAACGGGGTTTCATGGTAACATTCAAGGTATACCTTTTCTTTTTGAAATTTTGCCAATTAAATTTGTTTACTGCTTCCACAGTTTGTCTTCAAGTAGGAGATTGATTCTGATTTATTGTTCAGATCAGTATTCTGACTGTTGGGCTCGTATGCTGAGGTTCTTCCTTTCTACCAAAGTCAGTGCTGATGCTGGTCTCTCTGTCTTGGGGGCTGCCCAAGGCTGCAGGACATCTGAGAAGTGCATATAGTTTAGTTTTCTGAAATAGCAACGATGTCAGAGGTAGTAGATGTGAGCTTATATTTTTTCTTAGATTCAGGTGAAGTTGGGAATTGAATTTGCCCTCACCTGTTTGGTGACCCCCAAGGCTGTTTATGTTTTTGTGAACCTAACCCCTTTGTTTCAGATAAGGGATTATCTCTGGGCTATTGGGATAAAAATTGTGTGACGGGAAAGGGACTGTCTGTATGCAGGTATGCACATATATGCAGTTTCAGCCAGACTGACTTTTTAATTATTTTTCTGAAGGTCTTTGACCGTTTCCAGTCCACGATATGAAATATATGAGTGCTGTATAAAAGCCTTGTTAGCTAGATAGATATTAACGTTTAAATGCTGAGGAGAGCATGGAATTCTAGAAGACAGCCACTAAACAATCAGGCCCCTGTGTGAAGCAGGGGAACAGTAGCAAGGAATGATCTGGTTATATTGCTTTTGAACTAGGGTAGGAATGTCTTGTCACAAAACTTAGACCAGTATAAATAATACCAACTTTTCAGTGTGGTGTTTTTTTTTTTTTTTGTGGTTTGGTGCATGTATGTTTTTTTGTTTTGTTTTGTGGGGGTTTTGTGTGTTTTTGTTGTTGTTGTTGTTTGTTTTTTAGAAACAGTTTGTCACAGCTTAACATGCAGCTGATCTGCAACCAAGCTGTTTACACAGACAGGAAAAAGTGCCCTGAAAAAAATAATCTCTGATGTGTAACCCCTTTGATTAAAAATGTAACACTGTTGCTGACCTTAGGAGACAGCAAGAAGGACAGACGCTCTAGTGGTACTTGAAAAGGAAGCCTGTTTTGGAAAGCAGAGAAGTAAAAGCTTAGCAAATTTGCATCAGGGGCTGTGTAAAATCACAATTTCTGTTGTTGCTCATCACAGATGTACTAAGCTTGAATTTCAGTTAAAAAAAAATCAATAATTGTAACCATTTAGTTCAAAATAAGGTATGAACCTAAAGTGTATTTACTGGGGTGTTTCACTTTTATTCAGGGATGAGAAGTAGGAAAATCAGTTCACCTTCCTCCCATTTCTGGCATAGAATACTTTTTTGAGGCTGTTATTCAGAATTGTTACTTGAGAACTTCTTGAAACATAGATAAATTTGAACTATTTTTAGTTACCTGCCTTGTCTTTGAAAATACAAAAGTCTTCTTCCATGAGACACCTGTTCTCAGGTACTGTCTTGTTTAAGTTGAGCCAACAGGTAAATATCAAAAGGTTTTCCTCAGCTTGCATTTACCTTTAGAATGTGCTGGTTCTGATGTCAAATTAAAGAATGGTTTTTTGTGTCGATGCCTGTCTCTTTTTTGGTAAATATATCAATTAAAAAAGTAAATTACTGTATCAAACAACAAAAAGCAAAATCCTTGCAAGACGTGCAGCCATCTATTTTGACAGAAGTGGAAATCAGCTTCACCACTAGATGTCTCTGTCTGCTTGGCCAGTAGCTCCTACTTGCTCTGGGAACTTGGCATTTCAACATCAGCGTTGAAGTTCCGCAATATGTTGCTGTTGTGTGTATTTTGGGGAACATTGCTGTTTCTCATGTTAATAGTAATAAGTTTCCTGAAATAAGTTTTGTTGAGGATGTTTCTCAAAATGAGTGAAATTTTATATCTGGTCTTATTTTAGACATGGAATTGATAAATTGCCCAAAACTCAGTTGGTAGTGATGTTTATATCCTGTGCTCGCTTTGTAATGATTTGTTATATGACAATTGGTATGAGACTATTTTCTATCAAAAATGATTTTCTAATTTTTTTTTAGGGGGATATTTGTGTACCTGATTTTATAAAACACCTCTTTGAAACTGAGAAAATAGATATAGTCCTTCATTTTGCAGCCCAAACACATGTAGGTGAGCATTGCTGCATGTTTTCATATTGTTTCCCATGGCTATACCTGCTTGAAATGTATACTGATATTTTTTGTCTTTTCACTTCATATAAACTAAGGATCCAGTTTGTATCTACAAACTACATAATTTGCTGTGTGGTAGCCTTTTTAACTTAGAGAGAGTCATAGCCTTGATTTCAAAAGTGCTTCATCTGACTGTTGTCTGTTTTGATTGCACATAAATGGTAATTCCCCCCTCCCCTTTTTACTTGCATTACGTTTTTAAATTCCGTCTAGACTCACATGTAACTGACAGTGTACTGATGGAGTCATAAAGGCAATGGAGAGAGATTTTGTGCATAGTCTTAAGTTTTTACTCGGTTGGCTCCAACCTCACATGAGAAAACACAGTGTAGAAGCTGAAGGATTAGGCTTAAGTCCTGTCAGAATGCTGCCTCAGCTCTAGAGAGAATGAATTATACTTAAAAGTGCCTATTTCAGATTGCTGCTCTTCATTATCACTGTAATTAAGAACAATCCTTGCAATACTCCTTTCATTGTGAGAAGAAATCCTCAAAGAATTCCCCAGGAAAATACTTCTTGAAATTGTCAGATTTGATGTGCACGAAGTCATTAGGTCAGGTGGACAATTAGAATGAGAGCAGATGCTGGTTAATTACAGTAATAGGTATGTGTTACTGCATCTTACAACTGTCTTTGACACTTTTCTTACAGGACTTAACCTTTCCTAGTGAGAAGGGAAGTAGTTATGCTTAAATAAAGTTAGATGATGCTATTTTAGGTTAAAAAGTCCATAGCCAACAAGCTTTTGCTCCTGATTCCAACCTCTCATTGAAAGCAAGGATTTTTGTCTTCAAGTAAGTGTAGAAAGTCCCTTTATTTAATAATGACCTTGCTATCTGACAAGTCTATATTTCAGCCTCTAGTATTATTCAGTAGGAACCAATAGCTCTGTGTTGCCTAAATTTAATCAGAATTGTTTGAATTTTTTTATGTAGATCTTTCATTTTGGCATGCCCTGGAATTCACTTACGTGAATGTTTATGGCACTAATGTGCTGGTTGCTGCTGCACATGAAGCAAATGTGGAGAAGTTTGTCTATGTTAGTACAGATGAAGTATATGGAGGTAGCACTGATGGGGTAAGTTTGAAAGTACATGAGGGTTTTCCTAGCTTTACTTGCTTTTAATAGTGAAAACAAACTGAACCTAACTTTCCTTGGCTTTTGTAAATGTGTGACTTTCGTGCTGTTTCTGACAGTACTGGGACATGTAAATAAACACTGGTTATTTCTATAAAGCTGAGTATCAAAATTGTCCTGGTGGTTTGTTTTTTTTTTTTTTTTTTTTTTGTATTGTGTTTTATATTGAATGTGTATTACCTAAAGCAGTGAGGTTGGGGTCGTTAATGACCCGAATACTCCTCAGAAATAGTATCAGAGAGTGTATTATATAGTTTTTGTCTTGGAGCATTTGTGAGATTTCAGTAATGTGCACAGATTGACAGGTGGGGAACTGCTTTTATTCTCTAGCTAAAATGCTAACAGAACTGTAGGTAGTGACAATTCGAACAGGAAACAATTCCTGTATTACTGTAAGAAATATTCAGATGTTTATTGTTGTGCTATGAAAACCTTTGATTTCTGACAATTTATGCCTGACCTTAATTCAGGAAATATGATTTAGCTCAGTAAAAAGGCAAAATATGCATATTCATCTTTTTAAGGGCATAAATAACAGTCAAGGAGCCTTGTGCCATAGTCCGTGAAAATATTAATGTACTTCAGAAAATCCTATGGACTTTCTTATTGTCACAATGTCTTTATCAGTTCCTTCAACACAACTTCCATCAGTAGACTTTAATGATACCTGAGGATAATATTTTCTTGTGTGTAGACCAGTGATTTGGCTGATACCTTCAAGTGAACCTTTTCTGCCTCTGGGCATTTGAAAAGAGCACTTTAATCTTTGTCAATCACACTAGAAATTCTTGTAGAGTTTTTTTGAAGGGAGGAAGTCCAATTAATTTCAGAGGCAAAGGTCAGACAAGAACAGTAAGTCTTTTAATCGTGTTAAGGTCATTGTTACAAATCACACTTTGTGTAGTATCCCTCCTTCTTTTGGTTTGGGTTGGTTTGGTTTTTTTCCTTCCAGGTGAGAAGTAGACTGAAGTGGCAAAATAACCTGGAAACTACCTGTTTTTGGAAGTGGTCAGAATTACTGAAGCTTTGCTTTGGAGGCTTTTGGGTTGCAATTCTACATTTCTTACAGAAATAAAATTTATAGAGAAGTTTAAGAAAAGACCCCTTTAATTTAGGTCAATTTGCTAGTGGTGGTGCAATGGCACTCTGCGGCAATATGAACCTGAAAAGGATCGAGCCTCCCTGTAGCAAGGGATTTATTATCTTACAAGATAAAAATCTAAAGACCTGCTACCTTGAGGTACTCTGCTAGAAGTACAAAAATATTACTGCTGGTGACCTGGCTGCCTCCTGTGTTTGATAAATAGACTGTCTTTTGTTGTGGACTTTGTCAGACAGATGTGCTTGGATATTTAGGGATTTTTCTTTTGTAACTTTAAGGCTTATCTGGGCAAAAGAAATGGAGTAATACAAATTTTATTTTCATTTTAGGAATTTGATGAATCTTCACCAAAACGTCCAACAAATCCCTATGCCTCCTCTAAAGCAGCTGCAGAGTGTTTTGTTCAGTCTTATTGGGAAAGGTACCAAGTAAGTTGATGGAAGCTTTAAAAGCTCTGAAGCCTATAGTTAAGTGTCTGTATTATGTATAAAAGAGTATAAAAAAAACCCCACTACTAGTCCACACAGTGCCTCCTCTTTCCTTACTGTTAGTCCTCTAGTTTGGATGCATTGGAGAATGTCCACCAATAAGTGGTGGAGATACACTGCTAGACAGTGTGGACAGGTCAGATGTGTTTAATTTTTAAATCTGCACTGTAATATCTAAAAATGCGCTTTGATAAAATGGTCAAAGAGAACATCAGGAATTTAAAAACCACTGGTAAGTTTGAAGAAATAAGAAAGTATTATACAGAAGTAGAACATGCAAATTCAAATTGTATTAAGACTAGGCTTATAGTCAAAGCAAAAAAAAGAAAGAAGAAAAAGTCCTATTAGTCGGATTTGCTTAAGCAAAAATATTTAAAATTTTCAGTGCTTTAGGCTTTTGTTCTTGACATACAATATTTTTGGTGTAAAGTGGACATGAATAGGATGTTAATGACATCTTGGAATAAGTACATGTATGTAATGTCCTCTGGTGGTTCCAGAGCAAGACAGAGATTTCAAACATTTGTTACCTGTGGTACTTCTAACAGGCTGAGAAGGCTGGAGGCCCTTGCCCGTTTGGGAGAAACACAGGTAGTTTAATTCAATAATGTTTGTAAAGGCTTGTAGATTTTTGAATAAGCACTGTGCTTGTGTCAGTTTGTGGTTTATTGAATAGCAAGAAGCTTACAGATTTTTACTGGTATATATTTTCTTATGTAATCACATGTATGTTTAATGCTCTCAAGTTTCCAGCTGTTATCACACGGAGCAGTAATGTTTATGGACCACATCAGTATCCAGAAAAAGTAAGTTAAACTATGCTTTACTCTGAGCTTCAGTGTGCTGTAATCCAGGGTTGGAGTGATGTTACTTTTTTCTCATATAAATGGGGTCACTTTTGAAAAAAGCACTCTTGCAACTAACGTGTGATTGTATATTTTTGAACTCACACTAACATGTCTTACCGTGAACACATCTTTTTTGATTGTCAATAAAACTTCAATTAGAGACTTCTCATTATTTATGTGAATTTTATGACACTGACTTTGTTTCGTAATTTTTCTGTTTTTCAAAGGATATCTTGGCAGGGTTCCCCTACAAATTACATAAACTCATATGTCATGTTCTGTAATTGGGAGTTTTTTAATAACTAAGGTAAACATTTCAAAAAATAAACCGTGAGAGCACAATATGTCTGGTATAGAAAGTGATGTTCTAACCTGTACAGAAAATAGATAAGATGAGGCTTATAGCATACAGATATGAGGGGAGAAGTAGCGCAAAGTGACTTGTCTTCGCATGTGTTTATACAGACCTTGCAGGGTAACTATTTAAAATGGTTATTTGTGAGAGGGAGCTGCCTTTTTAAGTCTATACCAAAATCTGCTATGCTAGTTCATGGAAATATACTGATGGAATGAAAATGATAATCATATGTACTCCTTGGAGTTTGGAACTTGTGTGAAGTATAACTATATTTTGCAGTTCTACTGAGGTATTTTTTTTAATTTGAATGGCTCTTTATGTTTTGTGGTGGTGGTTCCCTTCCTCCCCCCCAGATAAATTTATTTTCCCCTACATTATTGCAGGTGGATAAACAATGTTTTTTAGAATACATTTTTCAATGATCTGTGACTTGGGAAATGTCTGGCTACAGGTTGCATGATTGTTGGAAGTATATTCAAGGGATGTATCACTATTTGCTTGGTTTTGACTTCTACATATTCTTCCTCACATACCCAATTTCAGTTACTGCTAAGAACACAGCACTAGGCTAGATGAATTTTTGGTTTTACCTAGTATGTCTGTTCCTATGTTTAAAGTAGTAAGTTAACAAAATTAAAATAATTTGAGTAGTTTGCTTATGGCTTATGGCTTCAGTTTAAGAACTTTAACTGTTCTGAAGTTTCTGGGACATTATGAATGGATGTAAACTTGTAGCTGAACATAATGCTGTAAATCTTTGTGCAGCAAGCTAGTGGCTGTTGCTTGATCTGTGTTTTAGTTTCCTTGAAATTCTCTGTTGGTTCTCTTCCAGTTTTAACTATTTCAACAACTCTTACTTTTTGATTATAGATTTACTATAATTTGCTGGATATTTAAACCTTGTTCTGAACTGCTGGCAGTAATTATTTTTAGTTACTGCTGTGTGCAAAAAGTAATGGAAACTTTTTTTATTTTTGTAAAAATATTACATTTTGTAACTGCCAGAAAGATAAGGTTTATATTAAATAGAGGTATCTACTCTTAAGGACAAAAGCCTTGCAGTTTCTAGGCTTGATACATTCTTTCATTAGACTTAATAAAACTTAAGTATTTAAAGGATTTTAATAAAATACTTAATGATACTTGACGGGTGAAGTCCCTTATTCTTTGCAGATTAACAGCTTCTAAAATAGCTGAGTATTTTTTTTTTGTTCGATTCCTTAGGTTATTCCAAAGTTTATATCTTTGTTGCAACAGAACAGAAAATGGTAGGTAACTTGCATTTTTTGTTTGTGGTATTTGTGTTATAAAACTGTAATTATGATTATAAATATGTGCTACAGTTTGTAAAATGATAATTTCATAACTAAATTATGAATTAGTTATTTTAATAATAGGATTTACTTAAAGTAAAGGATTGTTTACATGTCAGCTACTGAAAGTGCCTTCAGGTAACATCCAACAGTAAAACTGCTTAAAACACAGTCCAATAAATTGAACCTGTCTATTTAAGGTTTAACAAAAATTTTTTGTCTTTTCCTTGTCCTAGCTGTATTCATGGTTCTGGACTTCAAAGAAGGAATTTCCTTTATGCAACTGATGTGGTAGAAGCATTCCTTACTGTCCTGAAGGAGGGGAAGCCAGGTGAAATTTATAACATTGGAACTAACTTTGAGATGTCCATTGCCCAGCTTGCTAAGGAGCTAATCCATTTAGTGAGTAAACAGTTCTGATACTTTTCTTTACCAGTTTTCTTTGCACATATTTACAATTCTTCTACAAACCTCTTGTAGCTCTGAAAGAGCTCAGATTTGCGATGGGTCTTGGAAGGTAATTGTAGCAGAATGATGTGCTACCCCTTCTGTGGCAGCTGTGCTGTGTCAGTTTGCAGTACAGGCTATGCTGTGTTGGACTGCTGCATCAGTTATCCTGACTGGGACATAACTGGCATAATGATTAAATACCATTTAGTAGGTTTTTTTCATGCTGACTGCTTTGGTCTGAAAATGTAGCACTATTAAGTGTAACAATTTGATTATGGATGTTTTGGCAGTGCTCAGATGAAGAAGAAATATTGAAATTGTTCTAGACAATTTTGGTAATTTCAGTTGTTTGAAAACTCAGTTTACAAAAGACCATTTCTGTTTGCAGTTTTTTTTTTCTTAACAAACTTTATATCTTGTTAAGTGTGTTTTTTTTAAGTGTATGTTTAGACAGTGCAAGATGTATGGGGTTGATAATTGTTTCTCTTCTTGACAGATAAAGAAGACCAGTTCAGAATCTGAAATGGAGCACTGGGTGGATTATGTCAAAGACAGGTAAGGAGTGTAGAGCATTTGCAGGATATCTTGGACATGCAAGATAGCTTTGTCCTGAAGGTTTCTGATACTCTTGCCAAATAGTTTTTTGTCAAGTGTTTCTGCTCTGAAGGAGGGAACACTTCTGAGGGACTAAGAGCTGTTTTGCTGTCTTAATTTTTTTTTTTTTTACTAGTGTATTTGACATCTATGATCTATACAGAGCATTGTATAGAAAAACAGGATTTCCATTTATTATTTGGATCTTTAGCATTACACATTCTCCTTCAAGACATATACTGTGACCTAATCTGTCTGTCTTCAAACTTTCTTTATACTTCTCACTACTGAAGCCTGCTCTGGGAAGAGGACAGGTTTTGCACAGCAGCTAAATTTTTTCATCAAGATAGTTTATATGGGTTATTCAGTACTTTGTATTCAACATCACTGAGTGAGATGAATTGTCTCTCTCTTAGCTTTGGTATTTTGACGTTAATGTGACTAATTCAGACTTAGATGTACTTTATAGTAAGACCCACTCTCTGCAGGCGGAAATATGTGCCTATGGAGCATAGTTACTTTTAGATTTCTGTCTTAAGCTGAAGCCGCTATCTCAAAAGTAGATATAAATCTCTAAAGTGCCAAAGTTAGGGCAGTGGTAAAAATGGATAACTTTTATAGATATGCTTTTGCTGTTTGTTTCTGTCCTTAATTTCAGGCTTGGTTTTGCTCTGTTCTTTTATCTCCATTTCTTTTCAGCAACAATGAGTCTCTGCTTACTTTAGGTATCACTCTCTCCAGAGTGATTAGACATGATGTGTCTACTGATAGCAGTTAAGTATTATGGCCTTTAGAATTCTCCCTTTCTGTTCACATGTGGATTGTTATCATGGCAACTGAAGTGTCTTTAAATGTACTTTTTTTGTTTTGAAAAGGAAGCGTTCTTCAGAATCCTGTCTGAGTATCACAGACCTTTGAACAAATTGCCTTTGGCTCACATGATGTGACTGTTCAGTAGGTCTCAGTGTAATTCAGCTGGGATGTTTCTTCATGTGTATTAGGCCCTGTCTCCTAATGTTTAAACATAAATGGGCTTGGGAAAACTAACCACATAGGAATACATGCTTCAAAGAAGGTTGAGGTCTTATAAAAGATTCTTCAGATACCTAACTAATGATTATTTAATTCTGTAACGAACAACTTAAAGGTCATGGGGCTTACTTGCTATGGAAAAATTAGTTCTGCTTCTGCTTGAGATTAGTGTGTTATAATAACGGTGGGAAGTACTTGGTTTGTGTTTGCACATGTACCTTGACTATTCAATATGCCAGTGCCAGTAATGCAGGAATGCTAGACTAGCCTACCTATCTGCCAGACTGTGGAAGTGAAAATTTGTGTAAGATACCTCTTTCTGTGTTGAATCTTGCAGCTTGGAATTCTACATATTCAGTATTACCAAGTTTATGTAGCTATCCTGAGGCACTGTAATGACAACGCTTTGGAAGCCTGTGTATTTTAAATCTGAAGTATGTGTAAATTTGTGAGTTTTCAGGATGAAAAATGTAAATGCTAACATTAGAAAACACTGGCTTTGTGTTGCAAATGCACTGACTTGCACAATTGCATTGGCAGTGATTCGAGTTTTGCGTTAATTTTGTGCCAATAAAATATTAATTCATATTTATTCTAGTCAATTCCAAGTAGCTGACTGTACAAACTGAATTGTATTGTTGTAGCTTCACTCAGCTGCCATGTGTTTTTTGAAGGCAATGCAATCTGTTCATGTTGATGGGAATTTTTAAAATAGAAGCATACCTAATATTCCTTTGAAGACAATGTGAAGTACTGCATCTCTAATTAATGAAGTCTAATCAAATTGTTTTCTGTATGCATTTTATACTTCATCAGGCCTACAAATGACCTGAGATATCCAATGAATTCGGAAAAGATGCACAACTTAGGATGGAAACCTAAAGTGCCTTGGAAAGAAGGAATAAAGAAAACAAGTAGGACTGATGGCTTTTACACTGATGTAGAATTGATAGGAGGAGAGAGGGGGGAAGGGGGGGAAATGGGTATATAGGTTAGTTAATGAGAAGCTAAAGAGATAGAATTTAACACTTAAATTTTACATAGAATTGTCTGCTTTTTAGTAGTGAATTTACATGATTTAAAAATGTAATCCCTTTTTAGTGCTAGAATAAGTCTTGCATGAAGAACTTATAAAATTTAAACTAGTTTTTTATGGTATTATAGGTTAAAATTTTGCATAATGAACTATTAGCATGTTGTTAGTCTTATGATGTCTATGGAATATTGGAACTTCCCTGTTATCTCTGGTCAGCTTGACTCATCAACGTTCTCTCCATACTAGTTGAATGGTACAAAGAAAACTTTCACAACTGGAAAAACTCGGAGAAAGCTTTGGAGCCTTTTCCTGTGACAGAGCCATTTGCACAGCTCAGTGGTCCATAGGGTGGTGCAGAACCTGATGGAGTTTTTTCTACCTCATATGGTCTTTTCTTCAAAGCCTGCAATCAAGTGGCTGCACTGGAGTCTGAATGTTTTCAAGATACATGTGATGAGTACAGAGCTACAGTGTGGCACAACTTTGGAACGGTTTCAACTTTTGGTGCAATACTCTATTCTCACTAGGTATTGATTTTAAAGATCTGCACGGAGTGAAGCATATTTATAACGCTATAAAGTAGTGTAACTGAAGTAAAATCCGCCTTATTAACTAAGAATAATTAATTGTAATTATAGCTTTGGGACTTTCAGTTAGATTCGTTTTAGTTGTGAGATCATTCATCTGTATTAGTTTGTTTTTACAGTGTAATATATTATTTTTGTCACTTCAAAGAGTTAAGTTTTATTTTTAATCTAGGGGAGAAATGTTATATTTTTTTGCGAGTCGAAATGAGTTGATAAAAGCTAGATATGGCACCTGTATTGTTCTGTCCATTTCTCTTGGTGCAATATTAACTTCTGGAGATGGCTGATTAAACTGTTACCTACTGTATAACTTTAAATGCCCCTTTTTAAGGAGAGCAAGGGGGAAAGGTGTCAAGAAGTAGCAGGTGTACTTGCTGAGATTTCCAGAAGCATTTTCTTAAACTTTGTCCTCTTTTTACTGTATTACTGTCTTTTACATGTTAATTTCCTTTTATTAAATGTAATTGTATCAAACTTGAAATACTGGAACACAGTTAACATTCCAGTGATATTATATCCTGTGATATGAAGGCTATTTATGGAGAAAATGTTTTTAAATACTTCTTTTTCTGTGAATTGTGGGTTGGCAGACCTTATTCAATGCAGTGATTCACAATTTTTTTTTCTCTGTAACATTTTAAAGATAAAACAATATTTGAAATTTAATGTAAAATTTGGAAAAAAACTTCAATTCTAGAAATATGTCAGTGAATCTTTTTATAAGTTGATTCAGTAATAAAAGTCATGGTGTAACTGGTTTCTCTTAATTAAGAAAAGCTTACTGAAAATGTGGATGGTGGGTTTTTTAAAAAAATATTTCTTAGCTCTTCCTCTATCCTGAAAAAATTACCTTTTTTGGTACTAAAAAAATTACTTTTTTTTCTTTGAGGTGGTGTGGCAGATACAAAAGAGACCACTCTTCTTGGTTTTATTACTTGAGCTTCTGTACTTGGCACAGTCCCAGATCCTTCTGTGGCCCCTGGGTAGAGCTGCAAGAAGCATAGGACTGGGATGCTGTGGTGTTCTCAGAAGTTGTAGTGACTTCAAAATTGTCTCAGAAATTGGAAAGTAACTCTTAAAACACAAGTGCTCCCAACGTCATCACACCTCTTGTGCGGTGCATGGTGCTTTTGATAAAATGCCACTACTGGTTGGCACGAGTCATCCTAAAAAAAACCGCTGTTTCTAGGTGTACCAGGGTGCCAAATATGTGTTCTAAAGTCTAGGAGTGTATTATTAAAGGTGAGTTTTCTGTGACAAACTGGGATAATAATGCTACACTCGAATTGTGTGGCAATTATATTTTTTGATTTTCTGATACTTGGTTTGGAAGTCAGAACCTCCATTTGGGAAGGACAGAAGTTACAGGAGTTAGTATGTATTGCTCTGTTAGCATACTTGGTTTACCAGATACACTTCTATGGATGAATCACTTAAATTTCATTGTCAAACACATTACTGGTAACATTAAAATATTTTCTTAATTTTTGTATTTTTCTTCAGATATGGCTTCCATACAATATGCATCCTTCCTTACAATATCCGTGTTCATGTTTTGTGTTCTACAAAAGCCAGAAAATAGCTGAAGTGCTGCAAAGATCTGTTTTAGCTGTTTTAATGGTTACCGTGGCAGCTGCTTCGGGTTAGATGCACACAAGTCTGTATATTTCACATCTGCTTATAATGGAATACTGTTTGTGATGTGTTTTTAGGAGGAGAGATTACAGATTACTAAAATCTTATTCTATAAAACCTACATAAACCTTAATTTGAAATTATTTTAAACATTCAAGATAGGCACAGTGTCTTTGGAACACTAAAAATCAATTAACTTATGATGGTGTTACCAGAAATGCACAGAAGAAAGCAGTAGAGTGTGATTGGTTTATTGAATAGATCTTTTGAAAATTGTTTTGAATATTTAGGTGCTGAAGATGCAAGCTTTGATATTTATGTCACTATCCAATCAAGTGATATTACCAGGAGTGGATTTTTCAAAAGGATCAATTAATTTTTAGTGGAAGCTGTTCTGGTTTATTTAGGTTTTGAAGATTTAATCCTTCGAAGTGATTGAGATTTTTGGCTCAGTATTCCTACTTTTATTTTTATATATATATATATATATATATAAATATATGCATGCACATTTTAAATATATATTTTTTAAAAATCTAGGAGGCTTTTTCTTTGAGCTACTTTGCTGTAGATCAGGTTTTCTTAGTGGGTGAGTGCTCTGGTAGGACCATTTCTTTCACAGGGAAAAGTCTTTTTTCCTGTCAAAGAAAACAGCTTATTTTGCCATTAACCTTCTGGCTTGTATAAGAAGAAAGGAACAAAGGATCAGCTAGTGAACTGTCACTGTGGAGAAGTGTAATGCTTTTAGGTTTTATTTCTCACTGTTTTTACTGGGAAGCATTTCTGCAGATGGCAAAGGGGGAGTGATGTAAAATACTGTGAACACTGTAGTCTTTCACTCCATTCTCTCAAGGTTTGTGTCACAGAACAAAGGCTACACCAATTAAGAAAATAAATGGAGTAAATGTGTGTGTCACTAAATCACTAAAACTTTCTAAGGGATAAGACCAGCCTTTGGCAAGGGTTTTGTATCCAGGTTCCATCATGGATTTGGGAAGTTATTTGGGTACAGCTGTGGGTTTGCATCTCTTTTTGGGGTTACTGTTGTGAGCTGGATCAGATCTTTGGGAAGCAGCTCCTGAAATCCCTTGTGCATTGGGGAAAACCAGCATTGCTACCCCATTATTTTGGTGTAGCACACCTGCTATTCAGTACCTCCCTCGCCAGCAGCAAGTGAAAGGATTTGGAAGACACTGAAGTGGGCAGCTGAGACAACCATCAACAGTCATGGAATCATAGAGTGGTTGGGGTTGGAAGGGACCTCAAAGACCATCTAGTTCCAGCCCCCCTGCCAGAGGCAGGGACACCTTCTACCGGATGGGCTTGCTCAAAGCCCCATCCAACCTGGCTTTGAACACTTACAGGGATGGGGCATCCAGAGCTTATTCTGCAGATTGTGGCCTGTGGGCCCTTGTGTGTATGTATTGGCTGCAGTTTGTGCAATGGAGATAACTCTTACTTTCTCCAAGGCTTTCTCTGGTCTGACCTTGGCACTTGCTTACATTTGTATGCTGATTGGCGTGAAGGGGTGTCACTGTGGTTGAGGCCAATCATCACTGTGGTCATATGATGGACTAGAAAAAAATCTTTAGTTTGTCCACCCTGTACTTTATTTGATGTAGGAGAAAGGTTGTGGGTGAAAAAAAATGTTGTGGGCTTTTTTTTTTTTGTTTCTTGATTCAGAATGCTTAATTTTACTAAAACTATGTTCTTATGCTCTTTAAATAGCCATGAAATGCAAATATCTTTCTACTTTTCAGGAGGAACTTTTAATATAAAACCCCTCCCCTAATTCTTTCTGGGGAAAAGATGACTGTTAAATATACTATATCTGGGACTGAACTGTCCTACGCTTTTGTTTCATTTTGTTTTGCCTTACCTTAAATTTTTATTTCCATTTCCATTTCACCTGGCAAAACAAAGGTTTCTAAAAATAATAAAAATCAGAATAACCCATTGTTGTGGTAATGTATGAAAACTCTTAAGTCAATAGTGTTTTTGACTTCTAAGCATGCCATGACACATTTGGAGCTTATCTGCAGCAAAGATCACAAGGTTGTGTTAGCTGCATCAGTAGGAGACATGCTTGTTAAGGGATTACATTCATAATTTCTCAGCAAAACAATCAGTGCCAGTGGCAATGGAAAATCATGAGAAGATGAGATTTTGTATCAGTATGTTGTTTGCACACCTCTTTAGTACAATGGTGTGGGTGGTTTTTTTAACCTCTCCCTAATTGAAATTTTTTTGTTAAGAGTTTTTGTTTTCAGTCATGAAACTGCTGGCCCCGTCCGCAGCCTTTTTACTTCTGAAAATAGGTCTTTGACTTTTGAAAATGTATCAGCTCCTGGAGAACAGTGTTTGCTCACAAAATACTTCCCAAAAGTGGAGCAACTTGAGGAAAAATACACTCTGAAAATAAAAGGAAATAGAGGGGTCTATGTCACTGGATATTCATATGGCTGGTTTCGGAAGAGGCTGGTTTTTCCCCACCTGAAAAAGGAGGAATTTGTTGAACTCCTCTATTATTGTGGAAGAGAGAGAGGTAAAAAAAAAAGTTTTAGTGGTTTTGTTTTGTCTTGTTGGGGTTTTTTTGTTTGTTTTTGTTTTGTTTTTTTTAACTAACATGAGGGAGCAGCAGTGAACAATCTTGCAAAGCAGCCTCTCCCTACACAGTGTGCAGGGAGCATGAATAGAGGATGCTGTCATGGGTAGCTCTTTCTGGAGCCATAGGATATGCAAATAAACACAAACCTGGGAGGTGAGCATGCAGTACCCGTGCAATGTGCACTGTTGTGGGCACTTGGGTATATCCATTGCCTTTAGCTTGTAGCAGGAGTGTTATAGCAATTGCTTGTTGAAATAAATGCCTAATCAACAATGTGAGCATAAACTATTTTTTTCTTATAACCGTGCTTAGGATTTGTGATTTATGCAGACACATGGAGTTTCTCCTGTGGAACCTGCAACTCTCAGCAAGACCATGGAAAAATGGGGGTGCAGGTACCCCTTGTATTCCAGTCTCTTTGTGATACATCATCTCTGCACAGAATTTGTCAGGCTTCAAAATAAAGTCCCTGAAAACTGAAGCTAAAATACTGCTAATTTAACGCTCCTAAATCCCATAGAATGTTGTAGTTTCTGTTACTCTCCCAAATGATCCAGGGAGCCAAAGCCAAAACACCGTTATTCTGATAGTAAACACGTGTAGGTTATGTGTGGTGCATAGATGTATACGGGTGGTTTTGTGTTACTGCTGCATTTTAATTTGGCTTACGGCATAATTTTGTTTGCAAAGACGCTTCATCGATTCGTTTGTGCTATCCAGCACTGTAGGGTGAATAACATCTGTTTTATTTAAACCACTAAGTATAAAGCTCAGCCGGGGGAAAGAACAAATTAGTGCTATCATGCCAGAAGGAGGGCCACGGCAGCCGAAATAGCTCAGTTGGGAGAGCGTTAGACTGAAGATCTAAAGGTCCCTGGTTCGATCCCGGGTTTCGGCAGAAGAGCCTCCTTTCTCTTTTTTCTTTCCCTAATCGGGAGGGGGCGAGCGGATGCTGCTGCTGTAGCAGCCCAGGGCCTCTGCTCCCGGGGCTTGTGGAGAGCCGGGGAATCCTTTGTTGAGCCGATACCGAGCGTGTCGCTCATGACGAACCGTTGCCTGCTTTCCAATTTAGCCCTTTTAAGTTTACCTTTTTTATTAAGGATGGAAAAACAAAGCAGCAAGCTTCATATCCGGTCCCTTCTCTGCCCCTTGCCATCTCCCACTGTCGATGACGGGAGGGAGGAGAGCAGCGAAAGTGAAACTGTGCGATGAGGAGCGGGATGACTGGAAGGGTAGGGCAGGGAGCGAGGGAGTCTCTCCAGAGTACTGGGAGGGCGACAGAGACAGAAGGATTAGAGATTATTTTTGCCAAAATCTGGAGCGCGGGTCAAAATTCCCGGACGTCACGACTCTGCTGTCAACAGATGGCTGAAACTACTTTACTTCCCATAAAGGCAAAGGAATACCTTCGAGTCCAGGAACTGTGGTAATTAATGCCACCTAGTCTTTACCATTCATGTATTTCCTACTGATCCTTATAAGTTGGGAAAAATCACTTGGATTTTTCTGAAGTGTATTTTTAAGGAGGGCACCCGGTTTTGATTTGAAGCCATGAAGAGGCTGAAAGTTTGTTAATTGTCCTTGGTAATTTGTTGCAATTGTTTCAAATATATTCCTTTTATTTGGACCTGCCCTCTGTTAAACCTTCTCTCTCTTAAATCAGAGATCTTCATGATACGTGGCATTTGGTCATCACGAAACTGTCAACTCAGCACCCAACTTTGTTTTGATAAGCTGAAGAAATCAAACTCTTTGAGACTTTCATTTTAAGACATTTTCTCCTGTTTTCAAGTAAGTTTTTTGTAGCCTTTTTAATATACTGATACCAGAACAATATACAGAAAAAGGACTTTCAGTGTTGATGTCACCAGTGCAAAACACACCAGTAAAGCAGCTCCTTACTTCTCTGTTCAGCGTCTTTCATCTATTCACAAAAAGGTGTCACTGGTCATATTCTAATCACAGCCTCACATCAAGCCTTGATGTTGAATTACTTGTCTGATACAAGGAGCACTCACTACAGATGAATATCCTATTAGTACAAACAGGGGTACTAATAAGACAGATAAGAGATAGTATAACTGCTTATATTAATATTTTTCCTAAAGATTTTTTAAGCTTTCGAACGAGCATCAAGACTGCACACTTGAGTACTCAAGGATAGAAGGAAACGTTAAAATGGTCGCTTTTGACTTCTCATATGTACTTTTGCATGTTTGATATAAAAAAATAAATACATGTTTTTTGCAAAAAGCTTTTAATTATTCATAAAAGACATTAATGGTTCTTTGGGAATGAGTTAGGGAGGTATTAATTTCCTGCAGATGTGTAATCAGAGAAGCAAAAGAAAGAATGACTGTTTACTTTCTGGCCTTTTTCATACTGCTGAATAAAAGAAAGTCATGGAGCAAACTTGTATATCAGGCCTCTGACTATCTACTTGGCTTGTTCACCAACACCCTGAGACAAGGTACGTTTGCTATGGGGGGAACAGCCCCACACAGTGCAGACACCAGCCAGCTGGTGCTGCTCAGCTGGGGGGCCAGGATGTGGCCCTGAGACTCCTCTTATGCAGTGGTCTGGCCTTACCCACTCAGTGCTGTTCTGGAGATTTGGTTCCCTCTGCCACTGGATTTTTTGAGGGCCAGGAAAGGGTGTTGGTCACTCTCAAAGTGTCTGAGTTTTAGCAGGAGTACCCAGGCACATGAATGTATGACAAGTATGTGCTGTGGTAGTATCTGAAATTTCTATTTTTAAGCTAAGGATAATATTACCTGTAACAGCAATTCCCTTCTCAGAGGTTTTGTGATGTTAAACAGAAATTTTGTGGAACACCGAAATACTAAGTGATAGCATTGATACTGAGAAGAAATCTTGGTTTTGTTTGGTAAGGGATTTGGATTGGTGGTTGGCTCCCCAAGGAAGTGGCCACAGCACCAAGCCTGACAGAGTTCAAGAAGTGTTTAGATGATACTCTCAGGCATGTGATGTGACTCTTGGGGATGGTCCTGTGCAAGGGTAAGGGTTGGACTTGATCCTTGTGGGTCCCTTCCAACTCAGCATATTCTGTGATTCTGTGTCCCAGCACTGCAGCTCACAAAGCCTTGGATGCTGCTTCAACGCTGAGTAAGGCCTAGGGTCTTATGTGGAAGAAGAGGATAAATTGAAGAGATAAACTTAATTCTGGTATTTTTAAACTTCTTTCTGTTTGATTTTGCAGGCTTGATGCACATTTCTGATGTGATTTGGCAGGTTCTGCGAAAATAACCCCAAGAGTTGCTGCTTTATTGCTTGTCACACAATATTCAGACATTTTTCATTCAGTTGTATATTCTTTACATAATCTTTTTTTTTGCCACTTTCTAGCTTTATTCTTGCCATCAAACATTTCCATTTATTTTTCTATTGGCTTCTTTCCTCAAGATGAACCCCCTGGTAGGACGCAAATCCAGACTACTTTCACGTCTTTCTAAGACTTTATGTTTTAGTTACAAAGTTCCTTCTCTGCAACTGGGAAACTTCTCTGCCCCTACAGATATGGTTACATATACTTTTTAAAATGTCTATCAAATACTGAAGTTGATACCTCGCAGGGATTCAGAGAAAAAATTACATTTTACAATGTTTCTTCAGCTGCAATATTCGAAATCTGGTGGATTTGGTTCACGTGCTTCTGTTTTAAGTGGATGAAAACTGTGGCAGAAGGAGCAGCTCAGAGAGAGGTGTACCCCACATCCTAGCTCTGCTGCAGGCTGCAACAACTTGCAATCACAGAACATGACAATCAATAAAGAAGCTTAGAGCTTTACTTTGAAACACCTATATTTGGTATTTCTGATAGTGGTGGGAGGAAGTTGCTGTGCCTGGTGGTTTTTCGTAGGCTTCCTGAGGGGTTTAGCAAGTTCAGGTGTTCCTCATATGAGATGATCCTCTTCTTCCTCCCTGTCCCCTTAACTGCACATGTAACTGATTTAAAAATTCCCTCCTTGTCCCTGATTGCAATTTCTGCACTTGATATTTGTTACTGTCTTGCCCGCCTCTCAGCAGTGAAAAAATTGTGCTCACATGTAGTAAAACTTCCTTCTCTTTGGGTTGAAAATTGGATTTGTTTTATAGAAGATATTTGTTTCTGTCTCTTGACTAAAAGATTTCTGACTTTGTCTCCCTCACTGTTTACAGACATCTGGTAAATCTCATTTAGTTATGCAGTATGATAGAGGCAAGGGGTTTAGAAAACATGAGTCAGGACTCACATTTAGTGCTTTTTATTGTATATTTTTGATAACAAATCTTAGTTATTGTCTATCTGGTCTCTGGTCCTGTAGAAGAACTAGAATTGTGGGTTTCAACTTTCTGGAAAATAAATGCAGTTAAAAAGAAAACAAAAATTTTCAGCTGACAAAACCTCATGTAATGAGGCGTTTTCTGATCCAGTTTCTTGGGAGTTTTGGTTTAATTTTTTATTTTTCTTTTTTCTTTCCTAGAGATATATTCCAGAGTTCCTACTTTGTGCTTTTGTAGGAATATAGAACTCATATTTCATAGTAACATAGATCTATAGAATATATGGTACAGTTAACAAAACAAATCTGGTACAGTTAAGAGAAACCTTAATCTCCAGTCCTGCTATGGTTATCAATGCTATCTTTATTCCTCGGTGAACCTTAGGGGAAACATTATACTTTTTGTTGGAATGTACATACATCCTCTTGCTTTAAGCAAGGGAGCATTCATTACTTTGCCCAACAATGTTCTTGGGATTTAGCCCACATGACATGAGGGATGAGTATCTTTTGTTCCATTTTATATTTTCCATTGGGATAAGTAGTAGCATTAGGATTTTGAATAAAAATTGTGAGAGAAGAGTGTCTTCTGGAACAGGCTCTGGAAAGATTATTGTAAGATTCCAACCCAAACTATACTATAATTTCTGATATGATTTCAAATACAGTGTTTGTTCTATCTTTCAGATTTTTTCTTTTAATGTGGTACAGAACTAGACCTGGATTTCCTTCTTCATATTTTCTCCCCTGTGAATGGGACAATGTGTTGCATAGGTGAATTGTTGAGATGAGAGCCTCTGTCCTACCCTTCCACACTGCGGATGAAGTCTTAGGCTCACGCCTTCCTGATCATGTCCCAGATCATGGGCCACAAAGACAGCCTGCACGTTCACTGGGCTTTGGGCTCCTAACAGGTTTTGCACAACATCTGTAAAGCTCCACATGTGCCAAAACTAGGATATTAAATCCGTTTGTATTCTGTTTCACCTTATGTAAACTGGAACAAATGTATTCTGTGGAGGTCCTCTCCTACCACAGCCATTTAGTGACATTCACCTCACTTCACTTTACACATTTAGAAGAGCAATGTCTGTCTGAGTTTGAACCAGTCACCCTCACCTTCTTTTAAGTTCAAGGCAGAGAAATTAGGATAGAGAGGTCATCTGAACTTGCCAAGATGCCAGTCTGAATGGGAAGGCGAATATATTCTATGACTGCCTTTATAGTTAGCCCAGACTAGGAGCTCATGAAATAATCCTGGAGAAAAAGCTGTCTTTGCTTAGGTGGTCACCGCAGCAGTGGTTTAATCTGTCAGTCAGCATTGTATTTATCTAAACTATAAATAGCTTAAGCTTTTATCTCTGTTCCTACATGATATGGACTCTGGAAAAAGTATGCTTGTTTAGTTAGAAAGTCTAATGGAGTCTCACTAACCAAATGATGATACTCCTTCATGATCACCGAAGTAGTTTCTCAGATGTGTTAAATGAGGGATGGGATGGAAGAATGATCTTACAAAGGAAATAGAAGTGCTCATTCATTCTCTCTGACAGAAACGAATAAAACTACAGTAAGTCAGCGTCTGACTTAAAAGTATAAAAATGCATCCACAAATAATGTTTATTTAAGGTGGAAAGATCTAACTGAGTTGACACAGGCATCTAAAGCAGTGTATACTGCCATACTAAAGCAGTGTATGATTTTAGGACCTTTCTATGCAAGTTGTGTATAGTACATGCTTCAGCTAGCACGTGTTCTGGGAGAAGTGAGAAGCAAAGTACCATCAAATTTGGAGCTTTTGAAGTGAATGTCTTTAATGAGGAATTCCCATTGCAGTCAGCTCCAGACTTGTAGGAGGCAAGTTCAGCCGGACTGCAAGGCCCGTGAGGAATCAGTGAGGAATCCTGGTGGGATTCATCTACCTAAATTGAGGTTAGGTCTTGTGTGGTGTAGTTCATCCTTTCCCAATGTGAGTACAGAAAACAGACCAAGTGAATTGCACCCTAAAACCATCTATTTCTCTCCATTAAGAGAGTATCTTACAAAGGAAACCCTGAGTGACTGGTTATGTGTAGATATCAATAATCAATAGATATCCAACATCAAGTGAGATAAATTTCATCGTCTGTCACAAGGAAGCCTATGGGTAAATCCACAAAAAGATGACATGAAATTGGTGACACAAGGAAAGCTTGAGTAATCCAGCATCCTGATAGGGTATGAGTACAGCAGCTTTATGGTTGTTGAGGAAAGAAAACTCGCATAAGACTGTGAAACTGTCTTTTAACTCAGGTTGAATTCCTGGCTGCACTCATCTTGTGTATTTTCCACGAGACCTGAACAGATTGTTCTTCTTTGAGGTGCTCCTCTGTTCTAATAATATGTGAATGTATTGTAGCATGAAAATTGGTTTTCAGGAAAAGAATTCCACAAATCAGAAAGGGACTGGATAAAAAATATGAGAAGCCAGGAGATGAAGACCTTGTTTATATGAAGAAGGATTTTGTGCAAGGGCAGGATCATGAGATCTTCAGAGCTGCTTTAGCATGCCCAGACTTTGGCCTCATTCTCCCAGATACAGGACAAGGAGACAAAGGATAAGGTGATGAAAGGGCAGTAGTTTGTGCTGAGAGTTCCTAAAGACTTAAATTTGCTATGAGATTCAGGAAACCTAGAACATGCACAGGCATCTGGAAGCTGCAGGTTTCCTTATAGAATTATCTTTCTTGTTATTTCTAGAATTATCACCTGTCTTTATGATATAACCTGTAATTTATTTATTCTTTCTATTGATATATTGATTTCCACACAAGTTTATATGTAGAATGTTTTATTTTGACCAAAATTCCTTCCAAAATGCCAAAGGCTAAATACTTTTCTGGCTTGATGTTAATCTGTGCTTGAGTACAGTAGAAGGAGCCTGAGAAACAATAGTGTCATTGAGAAAAAAAATGTGAACCCACTGCCTACTTACTACTCAGGAATTCTGTATTACTCATGTGGATTGTGTTTAGTGGTTTCTTTGCCTGTATCTTGGAGTATTCTTTTTCTTTATTTCCTCTCTTGCCACATCCTGTCTTTGATGACAGGATGAGAAGTTTGGTATTGAGGGTGACCGTGGTCACGAATCCAGACTACAGAGTAGCTGAAATACTGTTTTCCTGTACTTTCAGTGTAAAGCCTAAATATTTTAACTAGTATATTTAACACAGTTTCATGTGTGGTAGCCTGACCTAGTAGCTCAGATGTGTGGTGTGGTGGGTTCACCTTGGCTGGATGCCAGGTGCCCACCAAAGCCATTCTGTCATTTTCTCCCTCAGCTGGACAGGGGAAAGAAAATACAGCAAAAGGCTTGTGGGTTGAGATAAGGACAGGGAGAGATCACTCAGTAATTACTGTCATGGGTAAAGCAGACTGAAATTGGGGGAATTAATTTATTACCAGGCAAATCAGAGTGGAGTAAAGAGAAATAAAATCAAATCTTAAAAACACCTTTCCCTCATCCCACCCTCCATCCTGGGCTTAACTCCACTCTCAAATTCTCTACCTTCTCCCCACCAGCAGTGCAGGGAGACAGGGAATGGGAACTGTGGTCAGTTAATCACACGTTGTCTCTGCCACTCTTTCCTCCTCACACTCTGCTCCTGCTCCAGCCTGAAGTTCTTCCCACAGGAGACAGTCCTCCATGAATTTCTCCAGTGTGAATCCTTCCCACAGGTGCAGTCCTTCAGCAACAGACTGCTCCAGTGTGGGCCCTGCAGGGACACAAGTCCTGCCAGCAGATCTGCTACAGTGCGGGCTCCTGCCTCCACAGGTCCACAGGTCCTACCGGGAGCCTACTTCCTGTGGGGTCACAGCCTCTGTTGGGCATCCACCTCTGGTGTGGAGTTCTCCACAGGCTGCAAGTGGATATCTGCTCCCTGTGGACCTCCATGGGCTGCAGGGGGACAGTCTGCCTCACCATGGTCTTCCCTAGAGACTGCAGGGGAATCTCTGACCTGGTGCCTGATGCACCTCTTCCTCCTTCTCCCCCTTCTTCACCAACCTTGGTGTCTGCAGAGCTGTTTCTCTCACTTATTCTCACTCTTCTCTCTGCAGTTGCCATTATGCAGTAACTTCTTTCCCCTTTTTAAATCTGTTATCCCAGATATGTCATTGCTGATGTATCACTGCTGATGGGTGATGCCTTAAGCCCATAATGATTTTCTTATTTTTCTACCTTACAAGTTTTATAGGTAATAGAAGTAGATTTTAGAAATAAACCCCTTTCTCCCTCCTCCCCGTAGTATCCCTTAGTTTATATTCCTCAATCCTTTCACCCCATTCCATACTCCCTATATCACCCTATCCCCATATCTAGTAGAAAATGTTTAGTCTTTTAGTCAAGGCAGGCCTGTCTTGTTTGGAGAACGCTTGTATCTTGGCCTAAACTGCAGGACAGAGTCAAAGAACTGGGTCACCCTGCTCTCTGTACGCTGAAGATGAAGAAGATGATGAAGAGGGGGTCCCAAAAAGCACCCCAGACCCAATTTCGAGAGGCGGGCCAGGGGGTGGACCAGGCCAAAAGTTATAGGGTGGACACACTTAGGATTGGCCAAATATTGTTATAAATGTAACATCCCGGGCACAGCCCGGCGCGCGCCGTGTAACATCTATTGCCTTGGCATAATTAAACCCTTTCTTATCTCACCCCAGCTTACGGCTCCTGAATTTTTTTCTTAGCACCAGCTGAGCAGGCATCATGGGCTTGGGCTTGGCCAGCGGTCGGTCCATCTTGGAACCAGGTGGCATTGTCTCTGTTGGACATGGGGAAAGTTTCCAGAAGCTTCTCATAGAAGCCACCTCTGTAGCTCCCCAGCTATGAAACCGTGGCAGGCAAGCCCAGTATGCATGGACAAGGCAGTGCAGGCACAGTTCTGATCATTGGCCATGGCTCACGTGCTCAGATTTGCTGCCTGAAAAGTCCTTTGATAGTTCAGGCAGTAGTACCAGCACATAGTACTACTCATTTTTCAAACAGAGTAAAACTCCGTAGTAAATAAAAAGTCATTCAGGATGCTATTTTGTAAACTGGTATAGTGCTGATACTGTGCAGCACCAACAACGGCTCCTTTATTTAAGTGTGAATGCTGCGGGGAAAAATGTGGGAGCTTCTCAACAGCAACGCACTAAGGAATGTACGGTGCCTGCTGTTTTCCCAATGACTAATTGAAAGACAACTGTCTTTTTGTAATTTTGCTCAATGTCTTCCTCACGGTGTATCATGCAGCAGCAGACAACCACCAATGCCAGCGACGCAGTGGCGTCAGGATGTGGTCTGTCCTTTTTCTGTTAGTCCTGATGCTCCCTGCCTGGCCAGGAAAGGCACTGCTAAAATGCTGATGCATTACAGAACAGCAGAGGCTAGTGCTATATCTCTACTAGGACTACATGCTGTTGCATGCTCCCAGTTATGTAGTTGTAATGGAGGGAAGTAATCATAATAAAAACTACATATGTGCCACTCTTCTACTAATAGTTTTCCTTCATCTGCACACCAAGTAATTTCCATGTTATCCTCTGCCTGCTATTCCTTTTCTCCACACTCTTTCTGCTTCCTCTTGTACTATATTAAAACACATTTTCTTGCCTTTCCTTGACTTTTGTGCCTCAAAACCTCGCCTTACTCTGAGCTTTCCCTTTCTGTCTCATATAGGGTCACAAATGCCAGTCACCCTTCTTATGGGTGTCTGAACTGTGCCAGTTTTGATTATAATGGCTGCTTGGATGCATTTTATATATAGACACATCAGTTCAGGGATTTGATAGGTTAGGTGAATCCTATCCATATGTTTTGATTTTATTTTGGTGATGCTGATAAGTATGTTCACTTTAATTGCTTTCAGAGAGTATGTTGGTAACTTTGGTACAAGACATTGTCTAACCTAGATTCAAAGCCTAATTCTTCTCACACTAGAGAGATGTATTCAAGGGCTGAGTAGTATGGAAAGGAGTGTTGTGCAGAGGGTTTTTTAGTCAGTGCTTCCATTTATAACTCCTGAGTTACTTCAACATATTTTTTCAGCCACTATTCACACTTTCTGTCTTTTTCACGTGTTGTGTCAAGAGCAGCAGGCAAAAGTCAGTTCCAGGTAAACTAAATCCAATGTGTTGAAACCCATTTCAGACTACATGGTATTGCCAATTTGGCTTTGTGCCTCCATAAATGAGGTAGAATCATATTTCAATTTGTTTGGCAAACAACAAGTTTTTGATATAAAGATCTGAGAACCTGAAAGTGCTGATGACAGCATCTGCAGTGTGGATGAACTCTTTAGCTGCATGATGGCAATAACTGGCCGCATAGATCATACACTTCTTGTGCCAGAATGGTGTGGTTGAACACCCATTGAAATATTGAATAGCACAGACACAACCATGGCAGTTTTCATTATACATGCTTATAAAAATGGCTAAACAACAGAGTGGGAAGGTAGTGAAACCTTTCAGTGAAGCAGGATGAGTTGCCAGGTTTTATTTAGTGTGATGGAGCTGAACTGATAGCTGTCGCTTCAGAATCACTTATACCTACTTTATTTTGATTTATTAATTTTATTCCTCTAGCACACAAGGGTTGCATTGTGGGCAAGAACTGCTGCATACTAGGAGCTTTTAAAAGTTATTTTTGTCGATGTTCTGGACAGAACCACTTGCTTGCATGTCTGCTGTGTGTATTGATCTCATAGACTGTCTCCTGCTAGGTGGGTAATAAATGTTCAGCTGTGATGGTTTTGAAAGCCCAACAGCCAGACCAGCTCCAAAACAACCTCTGATGTAATGATGGGGAAAGGATTGGAGAGCAAACAATGACCACTCACCCTTTAAAAACAATTAAATAATTTATTTTGCATGCAAAAAAGGCTATTAGGAAGGGAATCCTTCTCCACTTGCCACTCAGATGTTTTCAGTATAAGCATTGGAGTTCTGCAGTTGGCAGGTGGAGTCTCCATCTCAAACTTATACTACCATATTTATTAATTTTTGTTAATGATGCACCTATATCCTCTGCACTTCCAGTTAGTTTTCTACTGTGGCTGCTTTAGTGGAAAGTATTATCTCGCAGTGAACGAACTAAAAGAAAAGAGGTTTCCTCTTCTATTTATTTCTGTTTACAGGGTTTTGATTAAAAGAATAAACATGTTTATCCAGCCACCTCAACTAAAACGAGACTGTCAATTTCTCAAAGCTCATAAAAGACTTGGCAAAATAAATCTGAGGCATTCATTCTCCTGACAAGCTGCCAGAGTCTGCAGAACTTACTTTCACACTGGCATCTTTTCTGCCCTTGATGTCATGTGCAAAACACGAGGATTTTTGCCGTGCTAATCCCTCTAATGAGGGCTTCTCCCAGCTTCTATATAAATCCTGCTCAAAGCCGTGGCTGCTGGGCAGGCACCACAGAGTCAAAGCACCTTTTGAACTGCATTCAAGGCAATTAAGAGACTGGGATTAGGCAAACCCCCAACACCAGCATCCTCAGCAGTGAGAGGGATTACCCTGGTTGGCTAGGGCATGTTGCTGTGGCAAGGCCAGGTACATGCTGTGGCACAGCAGAGATATCCCTTCTTGGCTCACTCAGGTCCAGTGAAAAGGCAGGACCTGCACCCGCCTGTAATGGGCATCCTGAGGTGGCTGTTCTGGGCTGGGCTGGGCTACTTGAGCTGCTGCTGTCCCGCACAGGCACAGTTTCCTCGTGTCTGCATGACGGTGGAAGCCCTTCGCTTGAAGCGCTGCTGCCCAGCCTTGGGGACGGAGCCAGGCAATATCTGTGGGTCCCTGCAGGGCAGGGGATGGTGTGAGGGGGTGCAGGCAGACACTCAGCCCTGGAGTGGCCCCTACACCCTTCAAAACGTGGATGACCGGGAACGGTGGCCCCTCAAGTTCTTCAACCATAGCTGTCGGTGCACAGGTGAGATGGGTGCTGGAGGGAGGGAATGGGGATGGATGCGTCTCCTAACCTTGCTCCAAAGGCAAGAAACATCTCTGATGGCATAAGGCATCAAGAAGACTTCAAATATTATTAATTTTCTAAAAAATCTGTCATGTTTATGATACTATCAGCACTTTTTTTCAGAGTAGCAGGGTCAAAGAAGTGTTTTGTCTTATGTTTTCCTCTTTGGCCCTGGAGGTGTCCCTGTAGCCACCCATCACCCTTCTCCACGCGGTTTTGGACCTTCCAGTGCTGCATTCAAACCTCTGTCACTGCTAATCATGCAGTGAACCTGGATCAGTGTGCATTGATCAGAGATTTATTCCTCATGGAGTAGTACTTTGCAGCACAATATAGCCCTGTGCACTGAAAATGTCTGGATGTCTGGACAGGGTGTTTCCCAGGGTTGTTAACTAAGTCTACAACTTACACTGATCTAAAATGTGTCTATATAACTACCAAAGAGGCCATCCCATCCTTTTCCTCCCCATCTCCAGCTGCTCCTTCTCACTGGTGACTTCACGTGGGCTCCTGTGAATGCTGGAGGTGAAATGGATCTGGAGTAAGGTTTTAATAAGACCACTTCACTAGCGCTGGCAGGAGGGAGGGGGTGAGAAGGTGAGGTCAGGGCCGGATAAGGTGATAAGACTTTTCTCAGCAACAGCCCTGGTTGAAGGAGAGTTAAAATGAGCAGGAACTGCAGATTCAGTCCAGAGTGCTGTGCAGGGCTGGCAGGAGATGACACTAGGAGTTGGGCAAAAGGCACATCCCAGGCATTGAAGTCACTTGCTAAGCAGATTTCAAATGAAGCCTGGGATTTCTTGTTGAAAACATAAAATTGTTTGAATTTTCCAACATGGGAAGAATAGACTGCTTTCCTTCAGCCTGATTCTTAGAAATAGCTGAACTGTTTAGTCTAAAATATATCTTGGCTCTCACTGTGAAAAAAGCCCAGATCAATCTGAGAAGGCAGCACTGCAGAAAATTTCAGCCCAAAAGGTTAAGTTTTCCAATGCTCTTATCGATTGGAAACAGAGAGGTAGTGGCAGATGACTTAAACAGACACATGGCATTACTGAAACTTCTAAAAATAATAACAACAGACTTTAGAATATAAATCAGCTTTTATCTCTTCCTTTGACTGGATTTCAAATGCTTGAAATAGAAGTGTGGAAGGACTTCTCCAGACACTTTACAAAAAAAAAAAATTGATGCAGGTTTTTTTCTTTTTAAAGGTTCTTATATACCTCCAAAACTTAAGTCAGATATCACATACAGGCACAAACCCTGAGTCAGAAGAATTCTAAAGCACATGGGCATACACCCATATTTACACAGTTAAAGTAATTAGGACATGAAAACCTGGAAGTGAAGAGCAGTGGAGACAGACATGCATAGGCAGACATTAGTTTTCTTATCCAAGTAGAGATAGAGATGGTATTTGATATTTGCAGGACTGAATCTCAAGATTCATGAGCAGAATGTAGTGTTATTTCATTCAGCCTTACTTCTGCTGAACTGTCTGCTCTCCTTGGCTTTTTCAATTTGGGTTCTGCTGCTGTATTTTTATTTCACTTGGATTCCTCTTTCTCCTTGCAGTTTTTAAATCTAAATATACCAGTGATAAAACATTAAGGTGGAAGGCATCCTTAAGGATGATTTTCAGAAAGTTTTCCTGGGCTGTACTCTGCTTGATGCTGTGTGCAAAGGCATTTCTTGGATAGTGCTAAGAAGTCCAGAGCTGTGTGGGATTTGAATTAGATCTGATGCTTTTACAATGCTGGTAATTGTGGCTCTGTGTCTATTAGGGTTTTTTTGTATTTTTTTTTCCCATTCAGTTTTATACACTGGTTGGCTGTCTGCACACCAGAGTTTTAAGTGACGTGACATGTGGTATTTATTAGGCATCCAGTGCCATAGTACCTATGTAACATAATGGTAGGTAACATATGGTACTTATGTAAGATAAATTAAATATGCTCATTCAAAGGGACATGGGACAGTGCACATGTCTATTATTAAGGTATATTATTTGCAAACTGCCTCTTTGAAATGGTTCCTAGACTATGCAAACTCCAGCCTCTGCAAGGCTCTTTCTAGCACTTTAAGAGTAAAAATGGTAGTGTTCCAGTGCCATCTTGGCACTGTTTAATTTAGAGTTTAGACATTGTGTAAATTATAACCTATGGGAACTCCAGCTACCATGTAGCTGATTATTTGATTAGACAGTACCATTTAAACATGTCATATAACTGATGGCTGTATGGTTGGAAACCTGAAGGAGCTATGAGGAACAGGGCCAGGATTTTCCAAAAGGGAGTTTCAATTTGAGCTTTCTGCTAAAAACTTCTCTAAGGAGAAAGGACCAATGAAAATTTGTCCATTTGTTGAAGCTGTTCACTGAGGGAAAAAGTCTTAAAATCATATCCATCCAGTTCTGGATGACAAATATTTATAAAAAAGAAAAAAGGAAGGGAAGGGAAGGGAAGGGAAGGGAAGGGAAGGGAAGGGAAGGG